>NC_054706.1:60142630-60203515 GCF_016097555.1 Gigantopelta aegis
AAAACATCTTTTGGATTCTGTATTTTGTAGGGAAACGATCATAAATGTGTTAATAATTTCGTCATTTTGACTTATACACGTAGGCCTACATTATTAAACAGTTATACAGAATGTTTCAGTCTGACTTCCTCCAGACCCATATGCCCACGAAAATCTCATCAAATTAAGCCTCAACCCCTCTAGCAAGCCCCTCCATACCTTACAGTACGTTGTAACCGTATCCGCCTATTTGTTCAGTGTATGTACAACATCTGGATACGCCAAAAATACGCTAATGCGTCACCTTGTAAATTTGTCTTTATGAAAACGTCACGGATACGCAGGCGGAAGCACATTTGCGTCGTTTCGCACTGAGACTCCAATCGCCCCCTGCCCAACAAACACAAACATACTTAAACTGTCGCTGAGGAACAAGAATTAGTATTCAATTTTGTTTCCTAACGACGCATCACACACATAGCTATAATATTACTTTTAATGAAACAAAGTATTGTATTGCCTGAGTTTGTTGCTTACCAATCACCGATATAGCAGACAATATATGTGATATTTGCATTTTCAGTGGGTCCTGGCTGAAAAGGCGTGTAGTATGTTCTCTATGGTGACGGTGGCACTTTACGACACGCTTGGCCAAAAGGCGTGTCAATTTATCATCAATTTAAGTGAGTACTTAGCAGTGAAATGTATACTACGATCATTTCGTTCAGCTGATATTTTTATTATCTGAGCAATGCTTCGTTCTTGTCAATTCCATAAAACAGGATCAAACAAAATCTAAAAGTGTAAATTACCCACCATCCACCCCTCTTTCGCCCCCCCCCCCTCTCTCTCTCTCTCTCTCTCTCTCTCTCTCTCTCTCTCTCTCTCTCTCTCTCTCTCTCTCTCTCTCTCTCTCCACTGTGGTTTTTCATAAATATATATAAATAATATTTTCATATACTTACCATTTGGGAACCCAATAGCCGATGTGTATTTTTGTGCTGGGGTGTCGTTAAACATTCATTCATTCATTCATTCTCTCTCTCTCTCTTCTCTCTCTCTCTCTCTCTCTCCTCTCTCTCTCTCTCTCTCTCTCTCTCTCTCTCTCTCTCTCTATGTCTAGTGTCCCACGGCTGGTATATCAAAGACCGTGGTATGTGCTGTCTAGTCTGTGGAAAAGTTCATATGAAAAATCCTTTGCTGCCAACAGAAAAATTGTAGCGGGGTTTCCTCTAAGACTATATGTCAGAATTACCAAATGTGTTATACAATAGCCAATAATAAATAAATAATGTGTTCTAGTTGTGTCGTTAAACAAAACAAACTTTAACAGTCTTTGGGATGTGATCTAACTTACTCAGTAGAGCGCTCGCCTGGGGTGCGTTGGTCGTAGGAATAAAGTTAGTCCTTGGCGAATCCACCCAACAAGCCCCTTTTGAGTAATGTTTATGAGGTGATGTTCAGAAAATGAAGCACCAAACTATATAGAAAAACATCCACGGACACTGTTAATTAAAATAAGGGAAGGAATTTGTGCAAAAAACACAACCCCGTTTTCCAGTATATTAGCCTACTGAATGGCAGTTAAGTCCCATCCATGGAAAAACCTCGAGGCATGACTGAGGTCATCATCGCAGGCCAATGTACCATTTCGTATAGTATGCTACATTACGAAATAGACTATAGTATACCGAATGGTATAGGTCTTCGCTTGCGAGGATACACAGAGTTTAAGAAAAAGGCCATGATAAGAAACATTCTCAAAATAGTGTTGGATAAATAAACCACTGAATGATAAACTTGGTGGATTTACTGGACCAGTTCTAAATGAAAAACACACACATCAAATTGACTGATTTACAGCTTCGGTTAAAATGTTCATGTTACAGTTCTTTTATATTGCAAAACAAATAATATGTACACTGTAGTTGAATAATATTATAATGTATATTTGGGTTATCTAACTTTCTGCCATTCTTTAAATAAAAAGGCGACATACCATAATGTTACAGCAAAAGTAAAGTAAAGTTTGTTTTATTTAACGACACCACTAGAGCACATTGATTTTTTATCTTATCATCGGCTATTGGACGTCAAACATATGCTCATTCTGACACTGTTTTTAGAGGAAACCCGCTGTCGCCACATAGGCTACTCTTTTTACGACAGGCAGCAAGGGATCTTTTATTTGCGCTTCCCACAGGCAGGATAGCACAAACCATGGCCTTTGTTGAACCAGTTATGGATCACTGGTCGGTGCAAGTGGTTTACACCTACCCATTGAGCCTTGCGGAGCACTCACTCAGGGTTTGGAGTCGGTATCTCGATTAAAAATCCCATGCCTCGACTGGGATCCGATCTCAGTACCTACCAGCCTGTAGACCGATGGCCTGCCACGACGCCACCGAGGCCGGTTACAGCAAAAGAGATCAACCATTAAATTAGGTCCCACAATTTAAATTAGCCTTTCAGATGGAACAGATAGTAGAGTTACGAAAGGGAGAAATAAAGGGATAACACAATACTATATTAGCCTATGAATTAATGTTTAGCTACGAGAGCCAACAAAGTTTATGTTTTTGGTTTTCTCGAAAACTTAAAAAAGCTTGCTTCCTTTTGCCACGACAGGGCAGTGTCCATTTAGGCCACTACAAAATGATTATTTTATTTTATAACCAGCAAATCAGTCAACAATTGTGTGTGGTGATTCGGCAAAAGCCCAGTTTATTTTGGATGATGCCGACAAGATAACGTCATTGCGAACCGTTATCGTCATAGATACAGTGAGCCATACCAACCTCGAAACAGCCAAGAAACAAAACATCCAAGTCTTGTCGTTCCAAGACGTTGAGGTATACATAACAACTGTAAGGGCGGACCTTGAAAATATTTTAGGGGGGGGGGGGGGAACTAAGGACAAAAGGGCATATGGACCCTGGAAAGGGCACTTCAATGAAAATTGTAAAAAAATTTTATTCATAAAAGGGGCATTTTAATGTTTTATGGGTCAGGTTTCCCTGGCCCCTTCTCTTAGATCTACCCTTGATTAGGTTTAAATAAACAGTCTCTCCAAATATACGAACGTCCACAAAAAAGTATAAAATTTGAATTATGTGATAAATATTGATGCCAATCTTTAGAAACCACCTTACAAACACTTTACATGTATCGCGTTTAGATGTTGAACTTAATGGTACTTTCATATCCAACCATACCATTTGTTGCTTTTCTATAATACAATCTCAAGACTTGTAAAGTACCTTTCAGTAACACAGGGCGTAATAAAAATTTATTTTAGACAAAAAATATATATATATATATGTAGATATTAAAGAGAAAATATTGCATATTACATTCCAATAATATAAGGATCTCTCTATAAGATGTAAACATTTTAAGGTGTAATACCTTTTAAATTTTGACCGAATAGTAAGATTTCTCTTTGAAAGGGAATCAGAGGTGTATAGCTAAAAGATTATATCTTCAGTTTGTGCTTATATTTTAAGACGTTACATCATTCTATAATATCAGTATAAAAAACTCTCAAGTGATAAGTTTTCACTTATTATTTATTTTACTTACTTACTACTTATTTATTTATTTATTTATTTATATCTTTAAAGAAAAAACCGTAAACATACAGTATTATATTGGTTTCATATCTTGATTTTTGCTTTGACCTTCAAAACAACTCTCAGCAGTATAAAATTGTTAAATGAAAAGTATAATGGTTTTTTTTTAGTAGTCATGCAGTGAACCTTGCCATAATATCACAGTTTCTGATTCAGTATTTTACGAACATGTAATAACATATTTATTCCACACATCAATCTGAAACATCCGTTTCATTTAGGATGCGATATTCGATGATTTCTTACAAGACCTTGAAGTCACTCAAGATATATCGCGATATGATACAAAGACAATCCATTAGTGTATGTGTAGATTTTCTGGCAAAATGTGTTTGCTATGTTTTGTTTAATTCCAGCAAATATAACGCTAACAATTTTTGATTTTCTTTAAATAGAAAATGGGGAAGAAGAATCTCAGATCACCCGTGGTAAGTGAAAAGAATGATAAGAGAACACTTGTGCTTAACAAAAACCCCAAATTAAACGAAAACCCCCCAAAACAAAACAAACCACGCACGCACGCACATATATGCACACGCACAAAATAAAACAAACAAAAGGAATAAAATAAAACAAAAACAAACACAAGTATCAGAAACAACCAAACAAACAATCAACAAACGACAAGTAATTTGTTGTTAGCAGTAATTAAAGTTTCATTGAATATACACTCATGAATTTACATAATGAATTTAAATTTCGAACTATTTTTAAATCATTTTTTTTTTTTTTTTTAAATGTAGTTATTTCCGTTCCATCTTTTACTACACAACTGGTATATTAAAGGACGTGATATGAGACAGTTTAAGAATTACGTAACGACATTTTGAGAACGGGTATAATGCTATCAGAAGGTGTTTTACAAAATGTTATGGGGGAGAAGAGTGGACCCATGCATATTTGTCAAAAATTACATAACATTTTTAAAGCCAGGACTGGTGTCCTTTCCTTTTCATAAATCAAATACAGGCAATATTTGTTTATACAAAAGATAGAAATTAAGTACACGTATGCATAAAAAAACACACGAATAATATGTGTCAGGTTATGTGAGGGTAACAATGAAAGGGGCTGGAGGTTGACAAGAGGGGGCGGGAGGTAGTCCAGTGTTAAAGCGCTCGCTTGATCCTCGCCAGGGCCCCTCCGCAAAGCGATTTTAGCCCTAAGATCACCTTAAGAGCATAGCTTCCATATGCACTTAAAGTGATTTTAGGGTTACAGTCGCTTCGTGGAACGGGGCCCAGTGCATCACGACTAGTATATCAAAGGCCTTAGTATGCGCTGTCCTGTCTGTGGGATGGTGCATGTAATAGATCCCTTGCTACTAATGCAAAAATATAGCGGGTTTCCTCTCTATGACAATATATCAAAATTACCAAATGTTTGACATTCAATAAACGATGATTAATAAATAAATGTGATGGGATGAGAGGGGGCTATAAAAATGACAAGATTTTTTAAAATTCTTGTCCATTGCAAATAATCGCAAGAAGAGGTCCATGGGTGGATACAATAGGTACGCATCCCTTTTTCACACTGTATGTATTTGACCAAAACATAGTCTGGCATCACGCCTTCGCTATCCAACGCTTAGCTATAGTACACCAAACATTTTACTTGCATCCACCCCACCCCTAAAACAGCCACTGATTATATATTTTATATCATTGTTTTGTTTTAGCCTCCCAAGCCGTCAGATGTGTGTACAATAAGCTTCACTAGTGGTACAACAGGTAAGTCTCCCGTCCCCAGTTACTTTATTTGATAGCATATTTACCGGTCTCGGTGGCGCAGTGGTTAAGCCATCGGACTACAGGCTGGTAGGTACTGGGTTCGGATCATAGTCGAAGAATGGGATTTGTAATCCAGATACCGACTCCAAACCCTGAGTGAGTGCTCCGCAAGGCTCAATGGGTAGGTGTAAACCACTTGCACCGACCAGTGATCCATAACTGGTTGAACAAAGGCCATGGTTTGTGCTATCCTGCCTGTGGGAAGCGCAAATAAAAGATCCCTTGCTGCCTGTCGTAAAAGAATAGCCTATGTGGCGACAGCGGGTTTCCTCTAAAAACAGTGTCAGAATGACCATATGTTTGACGTCCAATAGCCGATGATAAGATAAAAAATCAATGTGCTCTAGTGGCGTCGTTAAATAAAACAAACTTTGATAGCATATTGGTAGACATAAACAAAATATACTGTCTTTTAAACACTATGTACGCAACGCATTAATTATACAGTAATACATGCATGTACATATATCATTGCAATGATAAGAAAACAGAAGAAATATTTAAACGAGAGAGAGAGAGAGAGAGAGAGAGAGAGAGAGAGAGAGAGAGAGAGAGAGAGAGAGAGAGAGAGAGAGAGAGAGAGAGAGAGAGAAAAGATTCGTCACGAGTGTTTTTTAATATGTAAAATATCAACCGAGTCTACATCAGTCGGTAAAGCTACTGTCACACCTTGCCGGATAGCGTTAACGGACGTCCGAAGGAGAGCAAAATTTCCAATCCGTTCTTCTCCGTTCACATGCGTTTCCTGTCCTTTTGTCGTTCGGCGAATACGTTCCTAATCAGGCAAGATCCGGCGAGGTCCGTTCAATCCGGCGGAAGGTTTTGTGCATGCACAAAACTTGGAACGGACCCCACCGGGCAAAGGCGTCCGCCGGTTGTACGGTTGTTGTGCGCTGGGCATGCGTTTTGTTCGAAACTCGTGTGTTCCTCGTCCTGTACTTGTCAGTTCGCATTCGTTGATGTCCGGTGGGAGTGACTCGCTTGCCTGGAACCATTTCACCATGTATTCTCATCACAATATTAGTTGTAATCCATGCAAACATGCATAGTACTTCGTTTGCCGTTTGGCAGTAATGCTAATATGAATAGTTAAAAAGTTTGTTTTGTTTAACGACACCACTGGAGGACATTGATTGGGGACCTGGTAGCCTTCCTCCGTGCCTTGGCCTTGCCCTTCCCAGCCTTCCCGGACTTCCCCTTGGTCATCTTGGAGAGAGATGTTGAGCCAACTGGAGCCTGATGATATGTGCGCCCTGTGTTAATACCAATACCAAAGGAGTTAACGTGCACATTCAGAGCAAGCTCTGGTAGCGCACGCCTGTCTTGGGCACAAGAGCCGACCTCGGTCGTCTCCTCTTTCCAGGGCAACAAACGACGGGGGGGGGGGGGGGGTGAAGAAGGGACCGCCTGCACTGGCAGGTGCAAGAGAGCACCAGCAGTCCAACTGAGGTTGGTAACAGGCGGCAGGTGATATGGTGCTATGTAATTTGGAATGTCCCGTAGGATTAAGCCAAAGAGAATTGGTGCGCATTTTAATGAAGGAAATTTGGCGTAATTTTGATGGTCGTTCAAATGTGAAAGGTAGAGAGCTACATATAGGTTTTGACTTTAGTAGGCCGAGAGTAGCTCGTTATTAAGACCTCGCTGATGCTGGGGTGTCTCCCTAGGTTGCCCATAGGGCCCTTAGAAAGGGCCTGATCTCTTCTGATTGTGGCATGACAACCCAGGGGAGACTCGAGCAATTGTGTATATAGGCCTATCGGACGAGGCGAAGGCGGTTGTTGGTGCTTGAGGTTTGCCGTTGGTGTCGTGGTTGTTTTGTTTTCCTCTTCCGATTCCAAGTGCCCTAGAAGTCATACCAGCAGCAAGGGTTTTGGAGAATGGATGATGAGGCCGGTATTCTTTTGTCCAGCTTCCTCCGGGTGCAGTGTTCAGGTCAGGTCAGGTCAGGTCATAGGGTTTTACGTGCACATTCAGAACAAGCTGTTGTAGCGCACGCCTGTCGTGGGCACAAGAGCCGGCCTTGGCCGGCTCCTCCGTCCATGACAGGAAAGGTGGGGGGGGGGGGGGCCAAGGAGGGACCGCCTGCGCTGGCAGGTGCAAGGGAGCACCAGCAGCCCGATTGAATCGGTAGCAGGCGGGAGGGGTGGTGGTGGTGCTATGGAATTTGAATGGAGCTGTTAATGCCAAAGAGAAAAGGTGCGCATTTTTGTTGAGGAAATTTGGCGCAATTTTGAACGGTCGGTCGAAAGGTAAATGTGTGAGCTAGTATAGGTTTTAATCGAGAATAGCTCGTTAGTGGGTCGAGAGTAGCTCGTTAATTATAGACCTTCGTGATGCTGGTTGTCTCCCTAGGTTGTCCGTAGGGTCCTTATAAGGACCTGACCTCTTCTGGTCGTGGCATGACAACCCAGAGGAGACTCGTGCAATTGTGTAGACACTGGTAGGCAAGGCCTTTTGTTCCGGGGTGGTCAACGTGCTGATGTTGGCATGGTCCTCCGCTTCCTCCTTAGTGACACCAAGTACCGTTTTCCAGCAGCAAGTATTTGGGGATTGGGTGGGGGAGGCTGATATTCTTTTGTTCGGCCTCCCCCGGGTGCATTGCAAGTGCAGTGTTCAATTCACCGGACTATTTATACCCGTTTTGTCCGTCACGTGACCTGTACAAATACGTTCGAATAACGTTTTGTCAGTTTCTCATGCGTTCCGCTTTCGTTTTGATTGGATCTTGTCCGTTACTCGTACGGTAATATCCGTTACAGTGGCCAGTAATTGTCCTGTACTTGTCCGGTGATTGTGCTGTGATTGTGCGTTTTATCCGCTAAATATCGGGTGTTCTTCCGTTCGAAGGGCCTCGAACAGCAACGGAGACTACTTTCACCACCGGATAATTTTCTTTGGCTCCGTCGAACGTCCGTTAACGCTATCCGGCAAGGTGTGACAGTAGCTTAAATGCCGATTAACTAAAGAGGAAGATATTTTACATATTAAAAAATACGAATAGCGAATTCTATTTATCCTGTAACACTTCTAAAATAACATTTTAATTCGAGATTTAGTAAATTACAGTACTGAAGTAACCCCCATCGGTAATGTGACGTAATCACGATTAGCACAAATTAGTTTCGTGTTACGCATTTAAAGTTACATTCTCTAGTTACCATATTATAACATCATGTACAAAGAGAAATACAAGCTCAAATGCACTTTTTAAAAAGTCGTGTGTGTTCACTATGAACGGATCTCGTCAAACGTATACGCTTGATTCGTCGCCTGTGCCGCCATAGCTCGGCAAAGCACAAACGACAGCCTGTTGTCAGTTTCAGTTAACACGTGCGTTTGCCGATTTCAAATTGTAGGGTTCGTCTCAAAAAATTAAAAGAGAAATCTTGCGCTGTACGAAGAAAGTTCGGTTGAGGATACGGTACTAGAGTCTTTAGTTAAAACCGGTTTGATCTTGACAACGTATTATCGACAGTCGTACCTTCCTATTTCAGAATTGATCTTTTATAAAGTGTTAGTAGAACTTTCAAAGTTTAGTTTGTATACTAGTAACACATTAATCATGTATATATTTTAAAAATAAAATATACTAAAGTAGACAATGAACGTTTTCATTTCTTAATTTTACGTGTTAAAATCAACAAATTCAAATAAATATTATTTCGTTTGGAAAGGGTAAAGTTGGGGGGGGGGGGGGGGTGTTGTTTAACGACATCAAAGATAAAGCATATTCATTTAATAATCATCCGACCCCATACAGCCGTAAATAAGATGTGTTGAGTGCGTCATTAAATAAAACATATCCTATCCTTCCTTCCATCTGCTGTTGGGTGTCTAACATTTGGTAATTTTTACATATAATCTTAGAGAGGAATCGGGTGCATGTGCAGGGGGAGGGTATTGGAAGTCGAAACCCTTACTTGCCCAAGCTTAAAAAAAATTGAAATGTATTTTTTGGGGGAGCATGGCTGCATATAAACTTCGCTTAACACAGTCTATAACCCCAACCCCGCTGAAATCCCTGCACACGCGCCTTGGAAACCCACTACATTGTTTTTTAGCAAGGGATTGTTTATATGTACCATCCCACAGACAGGATATCACATACCATGGTCTTTTTGTATACCCGCCGATAGGGATCGATCCGAGACTGACCGCGCATTTTAAAAAAAAACACCTTTTTAGGTCTAAGTAATGAATAAAAATAACATATAGTCTTGAAAAATGTTACGTAAATCGAACACAGTACCCTCTTCTTCTACCCCTAGAGCGTTACATAATTAGTAACACCCCCTTACATGTAACGCGTATGCCAACAGCTGGCCACTGTCAAAATTTCAAGGCAAATCCCCCACTCACCGACCCCTGGAAAGGCGTTGTACCATACCTCTATGGATATTAATATGTTTTGGAGATACGAGACGACCCCTCAATCAAGACAGTTAAATTTGTTCAAAAATTGCGAAATCTCACGTGATCTCTTGTTGGGGAATTCTATACTTGTGATAAGCCAATGAAAACCGAGATTGGTACGAGCCCGTCAAAAGTGTTCCACTTTCAAAATCATGGCTTTGTTTTTGACTTGGATAAGCCAGCGTAGTGAAACCAGTGCGGAGTGCGGCGTCATATATGTACCAAACCTAATTGGATTTTCTGTTCTATATGCTTAAATAATAAAAATATTCCAGGGAATGAAGTTTTAAACTAAATCTTATGAACACGTTACGCTCAGGTATACAGGTCTTGTTGGCTTGTAAACAAGTCATCCATTGACAGCAACTAGAGACCTTCCAAATTTGCATATACCTTTAAATTTGCATACCATTATTAACCGGGTTAATACACTAAATTATCACATGGGTTTTTGACATGGATATCATGGGTAAGTTATAACAGGATACACTGCTTTACAAAATAGTTAATATTATTCAGTATAGTTTTTCTAAATTTTAAATTTCTTTTTCGTTTTCACAGGGAATCCAAAAGGAGTGATGCTCACTCATGGGAATGTCATATCCAGTACGTCTGGTTTCCTCTATGTTACCCAGGTATGCATACCTTTATTACAAATTTAAACAAAGAAAGAAGAAAGGGGTATACTTGCGACATTCGAACCTACTACCTCTGCGATTGGGTTTACTTGAGAATGGTTAACAGAGCACACATTGTTCTCTATGTCGTTAAAACAATTAATTAGTTACATAAGCATCTGTGATGTCTTCACATCTACGTTTTTCATTTTGTGTTCATAGATTATTGTTTTTTGTTTAAGACAGCTCCATATACATTTTCCACGATCTGACCATAATGTTTATTTGATTGTTGTTATGTTTTTTTTGAAAAAAAATATTTTTAATTGTTTCATGTTTTATTATTATTATTATTACAAGTAAAACCTCTCAAGACCGGACCCTCTGTAACCGGAATTCCCTCAAAACCGGACGTTTCACCGAGTCCCTTTTTAAAAACCAAGACAGAAATAACTCGCTAAACCGGATCCCTCTTAATACTGGACATTTGTTTTGGTCCCAAGGATGTCCGGTTTAGAGGGGTTTCACTGTGTTATTATTATTGTTGTTGTTGTTGTTGTTGTTGTTGTTGTATTATTATTATTATTTTATTATTATTATTATTATTACTGTATTATTATTATTATTGTTATTGTTGTGTTGTTGTTGTTGTTGTTGTATTATTATTATTATTATTATTATTATTATTACTGTATTATTATTATTATTATTATTGTTATTGTTGTTTTTGTTGTTGTTGTTGTTGTTGTTGTTGTTGTTGCTATTGTTGTTGTTGTTGTTATTATTTAAATTTGATGAAATTTATGTTAAGTTATCTTGATATACGTAACTGTGTCTTTCATGAATGTGACTCTTTCCTAATTGAAATTGGTTTTGTATGACGTCAAACATTAGGTAATTATGACACCCTTAAAGAAGAAACATTTTTCGATTAGTGGCAAGGAACACCATCCCACAGACAGGATAGCACATACCACGGTCTTTGATATTCCAGTCTTGGTGCACTGGCTGGAAGGAGAAATAGTCGATTGGGCCCACCACTGACGGGGATCGATCCTGGACCGACCGCGCATCAGACGAGCTCTTTACAACTGCGCTACGTCTCGCCCCTCTCTCTTACAGCTGTTTACACTGTGTTTTATTGATCGTTTTATAATATTTGTATTGACATTGGTCAACATTTACCTTTGTGAAGTCCAATAGCCAATGTGGCTGTTGTTTTTGGTGCTGGGGTGTTTTTAAATATTCATTCATATCCATCCATGCATTCACCAATCAATCACTCAATCCATCCATCCATCATTTGGACCTACAGCACCGATTCGCGTTGCATTTCATAGTCCGTAATGCTAGACCCATACTATTAACTGCCATGACGGAGTTAGCCAAATCGACAGACGCGTTGTGATTTCCCCATCTCTCGACTTACGACTGAAGCGCTCAGATTAACAACTAACTGTTCGTAGGAATTGTATACGACGAGAATCGAGTTGTAAGAGCGCCCAAACTAGCAACTGGACAGTCGTAGAAGTCGTGACAGCTGATAGCCTAGCATAATACTAGTTTAGGCTCAGACTGTCAACTGTCACGGCGGAGTTGGCCAACTCGACAGTTGCATTGTAATTTGCCCAACTCCCGACTTCCGATTGGTACGCTCAGATTAACAACTATTCGGTCGTAGTATTTGTATACAACGAGAATCGAGTTTTAATGGTGCTCAGACTAGCAACTGGACAATTGTAGAATTCGAAAGAGCAGAAAGTTGGCCAACTAAACACTTGATACTACCTAGCTTAGTTAGTAAATGATATTTGGTTTATATTTTCTATGAATGTATCCCCAATATTATTATAATATTTATTTTGTTTTGTTCCAGTTCGCACACCAATTCAAGAACGAAACTTACCTTTCTTACCTGCCACTGGCCCATATGTTCGAAAGAACGGTTCAGGTAGCTATTTAATATATTCAAGCCATAGTCTAATACGAGAGTTTGTTTCGTTTAACGACACCACTAGAACACACTGATTTATTAATCATCGGCTATTGGATATCAAACATGTGGTAATTTTGACATATAGTTTTAGAGAGAAAACCCGCTACATTTTATTCCATTAGTAGTAAGGAATCTTTTATATGCACCACCCCACAGAGGATAGTACATACCATGACCTTTTAAAGTGTATTATTACAGACGACCTAGTGTTTTTAAGCTAATTCAACTACTAACTACTGAAAATATTAAAGAGCTCAATAACCATGGAAAATATTTAATTCGGACAAATAGTTTAAGAAATAACTTTAAATAACTTTAAATAACTTTATTTTATCAAGTTTTAGATTAGATATATTTGTGTTATGTTTTGGTCATTTACCATATTTCGTGAAAATCACTTCCCACAATCGTACTGTACATATTGTGTATATATATATATATATATATATACCACTGGGGTACGTCCCGACACGAGTGTGATTGTCTGCCCGACTCCTGTTTTTGTAGGCTGCTTTTTGCCCGAGTTAAACGAAAATGCCTGAATCTGGAAACAATCAATTAATCATATTAGCATTACTGTCAAACAGCTATATAGGGTTACAAACGAATTACTACGCATTTTTACATTGCATTACAGCTAATTTTGAGGGTTGAATGATGGAAATACACGGTAAAAAGGTCTTAGGCTAGCACATTTTGCCCGAATAGCTATCATTTTTGCCCGAATAGCTATCTGCCCGAATAGCTATCATTTTTGCCCGAATTTGAGGTTTTACTCCAGCACTGGGGGGGGGGGGGGGGGGGGGGGGCAGTTGCCCTCCTGTCACCCTGCTCGTGCGCTTATGACTCAACACATATATCCGCTGGTCTGCCATTTGGTCATTTGGTCGGGTGGTCCCACTATCTGCCTGTTTGCCTGTCTGCCTGTCTACCTATCACTATGTCTGTATTTTTATCGAGTGGCGTGATTTATGAATGTTTATATTAATTGCAGACGGCTATATTCATGACTGGCGGCCATGTGGGTTTCTTTTCTGGCGATATCAAACTACTTCTGGGAGATCTGCAGATGCTAAAACCGACGTTGTTCGCCACTGTTCCCAGACTTCTCAATCGAATCCGAGACAAAGTAAGTCGTAAGTCGTAACATCGGCATGTGGAGAAGTAAGTCGTAACGCCGATGTAACGTGTTTTGACTCCCGTAGAATACTACACCCCCGATCTACGCCAAAAGAGTTAGTTTGTGTGTGTGTGTGTGTGTGTTTATTTGTTTGTTTGTATGTGTGTACAATGTATGTATGTGTGTGTGTGCGCGCGCGCGCGCGTGCGTGTGTGTGTGTGTGCGCGTGTATGTGTGTGTATGGTGGGGGTAGGGGGGTACGCAATGTGGCGGTTACAAGTTTCCTTGTTCACTAGCTGTTACAATAACACAAACTAGTCATAGTCCTCATTTTCAATGTTCAGAGTGTTTGAGAACTCTGTTAACGTGCCAATATACCACGAAGGTTTCTGGCACGTCCACCCCGGGACCAGACTCTGGCATATTCAGAGGACCCATTATAACCCCTGCAATGGTTGTAAAGTCAGGACTGCCCCTTTAAGAAAATGTCCACGGCAAAGAAAAATAAAAACAACAAAAAACCAAACCAAAACAAACAAACAGACCCTTAAACTCCCCAGCAAAACATGCCATAGAGAAAACAAAATCGAATATAGCCCACAGAAAAATTAAAAACTCAGCGACAATCTCCATGGCATTGCCGATTGCTGTGGGCAACTTCAGGGGTTGCATTAAATAGTTCTAATAATTCTGTTTTCAATCTAGCTACTAATATGTATGTTGGCGAATATTCAGGAATATTCAGTGAATTTTAAAATAATTTCAATCTAGCCTAGATGCGTCTTTTTAACGCACGTGGTGTTACAGATTGTGTGGTGGTGATATCTGTGTAGTGTTCATTAAATAAATAAAAAAATCTGTGTTTTCTTTGTCCTTAAGGTATACAGTGGTGTCAGCTCCAGCGGTATTAAGAAATTCCTGTTAGACCTTGCAGTGTCCAGGAAGATGGCTTTAGTTAAAAGGTAAGGTGTTTTGTTCTTAAATTGATCAAAAAGTGGAGGGAATGAGAAGAAGTTTTAAATGTATCTTTGGCATCAAAAGGAGTAGTAGTAGATCAAATCATCATTTAGTCTACTGAAATCTTCATAATAACAAAATAAACATTTTGCAGTTGTGAAGTACTACAAGAATGTTTGAGGTGTAAGCATATGAGATGTCATTTTACAAGGCCAGAAGAATCGGATGGAAGTTATCCTTCAATGTTTAAAGGTAAAATTCAGTCTGCCTTGAAAAATAAAAATAAACATGCAGCCCAGTCTCTCTATTCACTTCCTTACATGCGTGTATATATATATATATATATATATATATATATATATATATATATATATATATATATATATACTCTTCAAAAAAGTAGGAGAACTCTAATAAGAATTTACAATTGCCAAAATTGTAAGGTATATTAGCTGTGGGGAATGGTTATATGATAATAGTGAATTAATTGGACAAACATTACAACTGGTAGTTCATTGTTACAGTAGATTTTATGACCACCAAAGATCTTGAAGTATGATTGGAGTCAAAAGTGAAATTTGAAAGTTGGCGTTTTTTATCGGTAAATCGCAAATTCAAACAATAAAAATGACTAAAAACAAAACAATAACAACTGTATTATCAACAGAATAAAAAAGATTGACAGAAATAATGTTCCACGGTGATTAATCGAACTTCCTGGAAATTTTCAAAATCGAGAATGACACCCCACGCACGTGTACGGGGTAACTACGTGATGCATGTGCAAACTATGGAATGTGTTTTGGTGTTTCTGTGGTTAAAACGTATGTTCGGTCTAATAGTTGATATTAACATTAATATTTCAGGTTCCTAATCTTTTTTGAAGAATATATATATATATATGAAGTAGATCTAGCGGTGATGCAGTAATACCTCTCCACTACCCCTCCCCTCCCTCGACAACTGTCCCATATGGCTATGGTTTGAGTTAAAACACTGTGAATCAACTGTTTAATTAATTCTTTGACAGTTATTATTTACGGTACAGGCTTACACGTATTATGACTTGTTTTTCAGAGCAATCGTAACAAGGAACACGTTTTGGGACAAACTGGTGTTTCATAAGGTGCAGAGCCTACTGGGTGGTCGTGTCGTTGTTGTACTCACTGGATCCGCCCCAGTGTCGGAAGATACGCTTAATTTCATTAAGTGTGCAACGGGATGTTTTGTAAGTTTTTTTTATTATCGAAAGCATTATACTTTGTTAAAACTCCACTACAACAGAATAGCTAACTTTCCTCAATGATGCACCAAGGATATGTTTTACGAGTACACGAAAGATCCCTTAATTACTGCTAATTTATAGTCTAGGGGCATATGCAGCTAAAACAGGTCCTGGGGGAAGTTTCATGTTAGTGTTTGAAACCAGTGATATTTATAATCAACTATTGTATACAGATTCAGAAAAAATATGGTTCCAATAATGGAAAGGATAGCCTATATACTAGTATCAGCATTTTTGTTTCTCCAACACTATTGGCCACGTTTCAACAGCTATCGAGCTGTTGAAATTTGAAACTATTAAATATACACTAATTTCAAAAGAACTAAGTGTCCTAAATTGTCATTTAGCAAATATTACTTTTTTCTTTCACGTTAAATTTGCACCATTTTGCTATTTTATACAACGGGCTTCAAATTACACATTATCCAATGTTATAAAATACATGTGACAAATCAAACATTTTGATTGGCCGCTTCCTTCCAATGTGCTTGCTTTGAAGGTTATAGAAGGCTATGGTCAAACGGAGGTGGTGACTGGTATAACAGGGCAGTTCCCAGGAGACACTGGTGGAGGTAAGTCTTCATTATCTTACATATGCTGGTAAAGGATGACGGTGCATACCATCAAATCAAATCACTTTGACGACAATTATAATGCTAGTATCAGACTACCAACTGCCACAATGGAATTGGCCAACTCTCTGCTCTCACGACTTCAGCGACTATCCAGGAGCTAGTCTGAGCGCTCGTACAACTCGATTGTCTTGCGAATGATTAGTTGTTAATCTGAGCACACCCATCGTAAATCGGGAGTTGGCAGTTGACAGTCTGACCTTAGCAAATTTTCGCCTTGCTTATATGGAAATTCAGATTAAATGTTTAATACAATATCGATAATGATGCCTAATTTATTTATTTATTATTATACTGGAATATATACATGTATACATTTTGTGTATGTTGTGGATGTCATTCTAAATAAAATATAGATATGTGCATATTTATATGTATATGTGTATGTGTATGTGTTTGTGTGTATGTGTATGTGTATGTGTATGTGTATGTGTATGTGTATGTGTATGTGTATGTGTATGTGTATGTGTATGTGTATGTGTATGTGCATGTGTATATGTATATGTGTATATGTACATAATATGTATATATGTTTTTTGTTATGTTATTTTCCAATCATAGGCCACGTGGGTGGACCGCTGGTTTGTAACTACGTGAAGCTGGTGGATGTACCGGACATGAATTACTTCACATCCAACAACAAAGGAGAGGTGCTTAAGAGTATAATTATATATGTATCGCAATAACTGTCCTTAAAACGACAGACCCTTTTTTTAAAACACTACGACGCATGTTGCACTTTTAAAGCCGTTTTTGATTATTATAAACAAAACAAGAATTTAATTATGATGGCCCACAATAATAAGTAATATGGAAATTTATTAATAAACATACTGCAGGTCTTTTATAAAAGGTACAGGTTTGAAATATTTTAAATTATTTTAAGTTCACTGCACCACGGTATGGCATTCTAGATATAAGTCTACCGCACATGTTCATATAATTATATCAGTACAGAGAAATGTTTTGGGCTTACCGTGATTATCCTTTTGGTTTTATTTTGTTTTTTATCTTGCGTAAAATTTTGTTCTTGTTCAAATAATCGTTAAAGAATTAATTTCTGTTTGTATAAAAATCGAAGATTTCCCTCCAATGTTTCTCAATTGACTGAGTTACGCAATTATGTTAAATGGCTGACGATATGTTTAGAAACCTAATGCTAGGATCAGACTACTAATTGTCACAACGGTGTTGGCCGAATCGTCGATCTCTCGACTTCTACGACTGTCCAGCTGGTCGTCTGAGCGCTCTTACAACTAGATTCGCGTCGCTTCTACGGCCGATTAGTTGTTAATCTGAGCGCACCCGTTGTAAGTTTTGAGTGGGAGTAATTACAAAGCATTTGTCGATTTGGCCAACTCCGTCGTGATAGTTGGTATCCTGATACTAGCATAACAGTCGTGGATTACAATAACAGCCACTTAAAAGTCAGCTTAGGTGCCGTTAATAAACATTCCTTGGGGGGGGGGGGGGGTTCTGTTTGATTAAACAATGCTTTTGATAATCCTGTCCTTACCTTCATATGTCCATGTTCTGATTACCATACAGGTGTGTGTAAAGGGACCCAACGTGTTCCAGGGCTATTATAAAGACCCGGAGAAAACGAAGGAGACCTTGGATGAAGATGGATGGTGTCACACGGGCGATATTGGGGAATGGTTGCCGGTAGGTCATGCAACCCAAACTCTGTTATGTCTTTATCTCAAACTCTAATGCCATCTAATTCAAACTCTGATCTTGTGTGACTCAAACTGTATTATGTGACTCTGATAACTCAAGCTCTTAAGTCATGTAACAAACCATAATGCCATGTGACTCAAAGTCTAATGTCATTTGATTCGAACTCTGAAGTCATGTTACCAAAACTATAAATGGTATGTGACTCAAACTTTGATGTTATGTAATTTAAACTCTAATGTTATGTGACTCAAGCTCTGATCTTATGTAACTCAAACTCTGACACCATATAACTCAAAACCTTTTATTATATATATAAATTATCCCACTACCCCCTTTCCTTTCTCTCCTTTGAATTCGATCTCATTTCTTTCCAATCTGGCAAATCCTCATATCTTTAACTTTCTTTTGCTGTCCACCTCCACATCCAAGTCTTTGTCTCTCCAACCGCGGCAAATTCTCAAAACTATAGAGGCATATTGTCACAGACCTCTGACCTATTAAGTGGTCTAACTAAGTATTACCTGAACAAAAATAATTTGATTTGTCCCTAAATGTACTTTATTCAACCATCTTCATAACCACCATACCCGGTATTCCATTTATTGATGATATTTTGTAAAACTTACTGAATTATGGCAATGGTCCATAATTCAAAAACTATAATTGCCGAGAGGATTGACATGAATTCCACTCCATTATGGTTCAGTTAAGATGATCCGATAGCTATATTTGGTTTCCAACAATTAATGTAATTTTTTTTTTTTTATCCAGTTTTAGAGAATCAAGGTCCTTGAATCCGTGACAGTATGCCTTTAATGTTATTTGATTCAAACTCAGATAGCAGACTCTAATATCATGTGAATGGATCGTTCAAAGTCGTGTGACATGTAATTCAAAACTGCCATGCAATTCAAACCCAAATATTATCTGGCGTGTCATCTCTTTCAGAATGGAGCATTGAAGATAATTGACAGGAAGAAACACATCTTTAAACTAGCTCAGGTTAGTAGATTTTTGCAAGGAGTATCTTAAAGAATATGTGATAATATCTTGAAGATGCCTTCTGTAATTTATGTGTAACAGGCATATACCATAGTTTGACACCCAATAGCCGCAGTGGTAAAGCGTTTGCTTGATGCGCAGTCGGTCTGGGATCGAACCCCGTCTGTGGGCCCATTGGGCTATTTGTCGCTCTAGCCAGTGCACCACGACTGGTATATCAAAGGCCGTGGTATGTGTTATCCTGTCTGTGGGATGGTGCATATAAAAGATCCCTTGCTGCTAATCGAAAAGAGTAGCCCATGAAGTGGCGACAGCGAGTTTCCTCTCTCAATATCTGTGTGGTCCTTAACCATATGTCCGACGCCATATAACCATAAATGAAATGTGTTGAGTGCGTCGTTAAATAAAACATTTCCTTCCTTCCAAAAGCCGATGTATTTTTCTTGCTTGGATGTCGTTAAACATCTATTCTTTCTATTATTTGTAACAGCGTAAAAGTGATGCTTAATGGGTGTTTTCTAGTTCTTTATAGAATGAATATTTCATTTTAATTTTAGAATTTTAGGAATATAAAGGCATAATTTTCTGTTATATCATAAATGATTTTACTTTTTAAAAGAACAAGATGTTTTACTTTTTTTTAAACAAAAACTTTCAGGTCATTCATCAAATTTAGTTAATTACATTTTGACGTCACTTTCAGGCAACTGAACCGACTGATTTCTTGTTCTATTCATTGCTCCACAACTGGTCTATCAAATGTTATGCAATGTACTATCCTGTCTGTAGGATTGTGCATATAAAAGATCCCTTGCTGCTAATTGAAAAATAGTAGCCCATGGATTGATGGCAGCAGACCTCCTTTTTAATTATCAGGGTTTCGGAGGGTACGAAGGGTAAAATTACCATAAAATCTTGGAAATTAAGGGATATACGTTTTTAATTTTTAGATGATAGTAAGAGAACTGCTGTTTAAAATGTATCAAAGCACATGAAATGCAGTGTCCAATATCAGATCATTTAATCACATAGCCACCTAGCAGGGACACTTATGGTCTATTTTGTTTTTATTACGTATCTCAAAGTATTTCTGGCAGAAAGCCTTATTATATATGAAAATAAGTAATATTGTGATCATCATGATCACCATCATCTTCCTCATCTTCCTCCTTCTCCTCCTCATCATCATCACTATCATCATCACCACCATCATCATCTCCACCATCATCATCATCATCAGTATCATCATCATCATCATCTTCATCATTATCATCATCTTCATCTTCCTCATCCTCATCCTCATCCTCATCCTCATCATTATCATCATCATCATAGGCAAATAATATATTTCGAGTATGGTATTTTTCTATATAATACCTGTATGATACATGTATTTGTTGCAGGGAGAATATGTAGCCCCAGAAAAGATAGAAGGAATCTATGTGAGAAGTAAATATGTTGCACAGGTCTTCGTTGATGGCGACAGCTTGAAGGTAAATATCACTTCCTCTAATATAACTATGTTCTGTTCCTAGTTGTTACTTAAAATGGTATTTTAATGCCATTGATCCTTGACTTGACTAGTGGTTTAACATGTCCATATACCTCTATGGTGTCGAACACGCCTATCCCGAGTCTGGCCTCTAATAAGATCAGGGATCCGACTCGGGACAGGAATACCATTGATCCTTGTTCTCAAGGCATGGACTTCCTTTTTGTCATTAAACGCCATTTGACCTTCCACAAACATCATGTTGATCAGAAACACATTGGATTTGCTAAATTTACTAAAATTGCTAATATAACTGAAGCAAGATAATTGTTGGCTTGTCTTTGAACCTATGTCACAGAGGTTGGTCTAATACGTGAAATAAGGTTTACACCTATGCACAGTTGTGCTGAATATTTACTTATTTCTTTGTTATACAACAAAATAATAAATGTATCTAAGACACTGTGTGATTAGATTTATGCATGTCTCGATATTTGTAAACACTTCTATTTATTTCAGTAGTTGTGCATGTGTGCCCTACAACACATTCTTACAACTATTCCAAAATATTGGATCGAAGTGTTTACAAATACTAGGACATTCGTTCAAATGATGTCAACACACATGTAAGCAATGATACTGTTTATTCAATACGTCAATGATTGTCTTCTTTAATTACTGACAATAATCAATATTCACCAAAAGTCTGCATCATAGTGAACCTTTAGTCCGCTCATTAGGTCATCCGCTATGACGTAGGTTGGAGGTCTTGGCAGTAATGTCATGGTATTTTGTAGAACAAGTATCAAGGAAAACATGTTTCGCAACTTGTGTTATACTCAAATAGAGATTTATTTATACAGTCATATTTTTCCAATTCATGGTTTTAAGAGGTATCCAGATTAGAGAGGTTAATTTCTGTACTGAATTTTAAAAAAAGGACTGTGGAAAAATGTCCAGTTTTGGGGAATTCCGGTTTACAGAGGGCCCGGTTTTGAGAGGTTTCACTGTATATACCACACACTGCGTAATGACTAGTGTATTTGTTTCCATTGTAGACGTGCTGTATGGCAGTCGTGGTTCCTGACCAGGAAGTGATGGACATATGGGCGCCAAAGAACAGATTTCCAACAGACATGGACAAGTTGTGTGCAAACAAGGTACCGAGAGTGTTTCACTTCTCTTACTTAGAGGGCACAAGGAAAGAAAGAAAGAAAGGAATGCATGTTTAATGACACCTCATCACATTTAAACTATGGTTATTTAGTGTCTAATTAATACACACGTGGATTATTTGTTATTTGTTCAACATTTGGTTGAGAGAGAGAGAGAGAGAGAGAGAGAGAGAGAGAGAGAGAGAGAGAGAGAGAGAGAGAGAGAGAGAGAGAGAGAGAGAGAGAGAGACAGAAAGAAAGGAAACCCGCTCTTGCTACATAGGCTACTCCAACCAAATAAACTGCAAGGAATCTTTTATATACACTTTCATGTTGGCAAAACATATCACAGCCTTTGATGTACTAGTCGTGGGGTGCTGGATGGGATGGTAAAACACGATTCCTTCAAGGGCGATCGATCCTCAGGCTACATCCCACCCCACAGTGCACAAAGTGACCATCAAATATATACAGTCATTTGTTTTAATGGTGCATTAAAAACCACTACCAGGTACTTACAACTGTAAGATTTGGTTAAAGAGGTCCAAATATAAAAATACACAATTAAACGTGGAAATTAAATGGATACATATTACAATGATCGTCATGTGAATGTTTTTATTTTTGAATGTTTTACTAATTTTTCAGCAAGTGAAAGATATTATATTGAAGGATCTTCGTGAGCATGGCAAAAAGGCTGGACTACGAGGATTCGAACAGGCAAGTACATATCTGTTAAAAGGAAGAAAACATGCATTTGAAAAGTAAAGAAACCTTTGCTTTGTTTAACGACACCACTAGAACACATTTTTGTTATCATTAACTATTGGATCATGGGCGGATCCAGGAAATATTTTTAGGGGGGGACCAAAAAAGAAGGGCACATTGACTCGTCAAAAGGGCACCTTACTACAAGTTTTGATATTTACAATTAATATGAATTCCTACAGTTCTACGTCATAATATACTAGCAATAATGAAGTAAATTGGCGTCACTCGCGTTAGAACCTCAATGGGGCCCCATTGAGACTCAATAACACAGACACATATTTGCAAGCTTGCGCATGTACACGAAAATCTTGATTTCATTTATCTACAATATAATTATTGTTTACTTAAAAAAAAAAAAAATTCTACAAACAAAAAGGGCACTTGGACATTTTGAGGGCACTTGAACAATTTTTTGGGGGGACGCGTCCCCCTGGTCCCCCCCCCCCTTGGATCCGCCCATGTGGATGTCAAACATTTGGTAATTCTGACATATACGTGTATTCTTCTGAGGAAACGTTCTAAATGTTTTCATTAGTAGCAAGGAATCTTTTATTTGTATTTTCCCGAAGACAGGGCTGCACATATGATGCCAATGAATTGACACAATTAATATAGGAATAATGTGTTTCGAAACATTTAAGCAAAAGGGCAGATCTGAATAAATATATGGACACAAATTGTTAAAAATATCATTGTCAGTCTTCACAATAATGATGATGACAATGTTGATGGTAATGATGTTGATGACAGTGAAAATATTAATAATGATAATGATAATGATATTGATGGCAATGATGTTGATGGTGATTGCGGTATTATTGTATCAATGATGGTGGTATGATGATAATAATAATGGTTGTGATGATGGTGATGATGATGATGATGATGATGAATACGGTCACGACGACGATGACGATGATGATGATGATGATGATGTTCGATTATTATGTTGATTAATTCCGTGGTATGATTGTTTTGTAAACAGGTTTTGGACATTGCTCTCATTCCGGAACTATTTTCTGTCGAGAATGGTCTGTTGACACCGACACTGAAGTCAAAACGTCCAGAACTGAGGAAACAATTCCAGCCCGTAATCCGAGATCTCTACAAACAGCACGACATGTGACGCGCGACACGAGACTCGTCTTGCCCGTGCAACACACTTAACGATCATGCTGTAGCCACACGGTCAACACAAATCTGTGATAGTCACCAAAGAGAAATATAAAATACAGCCTTTATGAATAAGCAACATTTGTGCAGAGGCTAAAATACTTGCATTTGTGTGCAAAGAAAACAATTCTTGCCATTCGTTTGTGAAACCAAGTGGTTGTAGTACATTGTGCCTTAAATAGCAGGTTGTACTGTATGTATGTGTAGTTTCCCATTCGTGCAGAGGTATGCTGTCAGTATTGCTCATATAAAATAGTTTGATTCCATTGAAATAAAGGATAGGCACCACGAATGCCAGCAGGCTTGTAAGTCTCAGACATATCAACACTGTTGTGTAATCCCATCTTAGTTTTACGTAGGGTAATGCTTGGCACACACATACCGATTAACGCTGACACAACAGTCGCGTCAGCGTTAATTGGTAGGTGTGTGAAGGGCATAGCGTCTAATCTCCAATTCTACCCCTATGAGACTGGCGTGTGTGTGCAGATTTTCATACTAATATCGACTCGACAGTCCAGTTGGCGTTAATCGGTAGGTGTGCGTCAACCATAATGTTAAAAACAATTCTTCACAAAATTCATCACTTCTGCAGTCTATACCGATTTCCTTTCTACACCGAGTTTTTATTTTGTAGTGGTTATAATCCTTGTAATCATCGTTCACATTACCTATTGTGTCACAGCTGTATAATGCTGTCACAAAGACTAACGGTCTCTGAAGGCTCCTGGACTAGTTGAGTCAAATTAAACCAACAAAATATTATGAAGAGTCATTGCAGCATATCGGAAAGATCTATATCATATATCGTTTTAACCTCTTGATTTACGTGCGGTTTTTTGGGTGCTGGTATGTGTGTGGTGTAATGTAGTGTGTATTTCAACTATTTATTATGTAGGGTACATAATTATAAATGATTGATATTGGCGATAACAAAATGACCTAGTTGTAGGGTCCGGGGTCACGCTTCCGTAAGAGGATTTTCAAATCATGGAAGATCTTAGTTGCCTTCTTTGATCATTTAAATCTAATTTTAAAAAGTCAACTGGTGTAAACTTGGATCAAATTAGTTCCCCCCCCCCCCCCCCCCCCCCCCCCCCCCCCCCCCCCCCCGACTACCCTAGTAAAGCAATGAGTGCATGTATGTCTTTCCCATTAATCTAGTTACGGTCATATCATTGACATTAAAACTAAATGAAAAAACGTATAGTCCTTCCAAGCCTCTATGAGCATTGTTTTTTTTCTGTAAATAATTTCAGTTTGGTTTGACATCAGAAGAAAAGTAAATGTGTTTTGGAAATAGCAAAAAAAAAAAAAAAAAAAAAAAAAAAGAAGGAAAAAATTAACTATTTTTGTGTGTAATTTAGGAAACAATCGGCTGGGAACTCAATAACTTGTGGTACATACTATAGTAAGAAAACGACGTTCCCTGGTGGGAAGGATAATAGTTGTGGGAAGAGACAAAGTATTTACAAACTTCCCATCATGTTGATATTAAAAATGTACATACCTATACTAAACCTGTTTTATATTATGTTTATAAATATTGTTTCTATTTAATAATTATGTTAATAAATCTCAATAGTGTATACATATATACTTTAAAAATACATGCACGGTATCTTATAATAAATGTGGAAATAACTGTTATACAGTTGTTGTTATTATGTGTACATACATGTATGTATGCAGTTGCCATGATAACGGTAAATAATAACAACGTCCAATATGCACTGTGTCAAATATTATGGTTTATTAAAATACAGTATCTGAAAATAAATATATAACATATATATGTCTTGGTGTACGTATACAATGGACCTGGCAATAGTATACGATAAACAGCGAAGTTCAGCATGCACCAGCTGTTGGTTATAATATAAATAACATCCTAAATATCCGGATTCATTAAACTACAATATCTTACATGTGTTTGTGAACTAAGAATGTTACAACGTAAATATTCGCACATCATGGATAGTTTCACAGGCTTTTGGGTGTCAACCCCCATCCATCCCATCCCTTCGCCTCGCTCAAAGCTAATTTTCGTGTGTTTTTTTCAATGTATTTTCCAGGGAAGCATGATCGTCCAAGCAAATGTTTTTTCTCTTATTTTTTTCAATATATTTTCTGGGGAAGTATGACCCGATCTCCCCATAAAACCAGTCAAAACCCCCTCCCCTTGCACAATTGTCTGCACTCGCGCCTGATTCAGACTAAAACAATTGGCATATCTATTTATCACAGTGCTGTATGATAGTTTGAAATTAAAATTACACATTCGTATAACAAATGCAACATGAAAATTGCAGACTACAGGACAACATCGCTGTTAAATCACAACAAAACATAACAAAAGAAAGAAAGAAAGAAATGTTTTATTTAACGACGCATTCAACACATTTTATTTACGGTTATATGGCGTCAGACATATGGTTAAGGACCACACAGATTTTAAGAGGAAACCCGCTGTCGCCACTGCATAAGCTACTCTTTTCCGATTAGCAGCAAGGGATCTTTTATTTGCGCTTCCCACAGGCAGGATAGCACAAACCATGGGCTTATTGAACCAGTTATGGATCACTGGTCGGTGCAAGTGGTTTACACCTAACCATTGAGCCTTGCGGAGCACTCACTCAGGGTTTGGAGCTGGTATCTGGATTAAAAATCCCATGCCTCAACTGGGATCCGAACCCAGTACCTACCAGCCTGTATACCGATGGCCTGCCACGACGCCACCGAGGCGGTCAAAACATAATAATTACAGACAGCAAATTTACGTCTACTTAACAAAGCGCGACATGATGACTGCAGACTGCAAAATCATATCTTTTTTTAATCACAATGAAACAAATGAGAAACGCAGACGGCAACTTTATATGTGTTCCAACATGAATATTCACAGCGAATGACTGAAAAGTTACGTATTTTAATTACGGCGCTTTATGATAGTGTTAGGCTTTAAAAAAACCCACTTTCGTCTGCCAGCTTAACATGATAATTACAGAAGGAAACATGATAACTGTAGAAGGAACTAATTATTTTCCACAGGGGCCCAGCTTGGGATTTTCAGGTGGTACGCAGACTTTTTCGGCGATGGAATAAAACGCTATTGGCATAGAGCATGCACGTATTTACATCATATATTTTAATAATAATAATAAAATTAATCTCAGGTTTTACGCAGCTGCGTATCTGCGTGTATGGAACCTAGGCGCCTGGTCAACGTATCCGAACGCAATGTGATAATAATAGACTGCAGATGACATCTCTTTTAATCACAGCGAACCATAATAAATGCAGACTGCAAAATAACATTTTCTACTTGTCAAAACTCAATATGATAATTGCAGATTGCAAACTAACATCTCTACTTATACAAAAATACCCCAAACAATATGGCAAACGCAGACTGCACAATTAAGTCTCTATTTATCAGAGAGCACAAAGATAATTGCAGACTGCAACATTACATCAGCTCTATTTATCGGTGAAAAACATGATAACTGCAGACTGCAACATTACATCAGCTCTATTTATCGGTGAAAAACATGATAATTGCAGACTGCAACATTACATCATCTCTATTTATCAGAGAAACATGATATTTGTAGACTGCAACAGTATATCTATATTTATCAGAGCAACATGGTAATTTCAGCCTAAAATACTAAAGACCCCCCCCCCCCCCCCCACCCCCTTACAGGCCACAGAAGCTACGAATCAGATGCAAAATAATTACAAACCTCTTATTCACTAATTGTAAAAATTGCTCGATAATATGTTAGATACAAACGTTACGCTCGAGATATTTTTAGACAACAACGTAGCTAGGTGATAAGGAATGAAATATTTTATTTAATGACGCAATCAACACATTTTAATTTACGGTTATATGGCGTCAGACATATGGTTAAGGACCACACACATATTGAGAGAGGAAACCTACTGTCCCCACTACTCTTTTCGATAAGCAGCAAAAGATCTTTTATATGCACCATCCCACAGACAGGATAGTACATACCACGGCCTTTGTTATACCAGTTGTGGAGCACTGGCTGGAAGGAGAAATAGCCCAATGGGTCCACTGACGGGGATCGATCCTAAACCGACCGCGCATCAAGCGAATGCTTTACCACTGAGCTACGTCCCGCCCCTTAGCTAGGTAATAAGAGCTCAAGCTTTAGGTCCTAAAGACTACGGGATCAATCTATTGATAGTCCCATCGTGTTACTTCCCTTAGTTTAACAAACAAATTAATATTATAATACATGATAATAATCGGGACCCTTGAGGAAACTACACTGAGTAACATGAAATCCTGAAAACGCCTCTATAGATGTTAGTTAGCATAGGTAATCTTTTTAAAATACTTGATCCAAAGCTCTATGCTCTATGTAGTACAGGTCGACACTCCACTAAATCATTTTCTGGAATATGGATAAACCCGGCTTATGAATTCGGTGCTAAAAGGTCATTATTATATACGGTAATATACACATACGAGGTCTGTCCGGAAAGTATCCAGCCATTGTGAATATCTTGAGAGTTGGTATCGCGGCTTTCATGTAACTTGGCAGGTTCTGCACATCCATGATCAACAACACTCACGTGGAAAGTATTTAAAATATGTACTACGTGTTGTGAATGGATCACGTGAAGTAATGATTCCTCTTATGACAGACCATACATCACGTGCATTGAATCATTGCAGTAAACCGCAGCAAACAAAACATAGTCCTTGTTATCATCAGAAGGAGAAAACCGTTGACAAGTCCAAATCGTATTATCATGTTTCAAGACATTAATACAACTTCGTCAAAAGGACTACACAATAGATGTAAAAACGCTCAGTATGCTGTACTGGGGCCAAATTATTCACCAAATTCTCGCAACTTTGCAATCTCGCAAAAAAAAGACCAGGGGCCTAATTCACAAAGGTCTCTTAGGCTCTGCTAGACAACAAAGCATCCTCTTTGTAAGTCTTTTAGCATTGCAATACGAGATCGCAAAGTTGCGAGAGTTTAGTGAATTAGGCCCCTGCAATGCCAATGCAATGTTTCTTAAGATAGTTTAAGAGGAATTTGTGAATTAGACACGTGGACATTGTCGATGTGATAGGATTACCCCAAGGAAAACTATGCTTTAAATTTTAATGGATACGAGTATAAGCACACGAATAGATATGCAATGGACTGGTATACAATGGCACAAAAAGATATCCACAATATAGCAGTATATGTCATCCATAATAGTATTAATGTAAATAACAATGGAATTATATATCATAATTTAATAATCGTTTATACTAATTCGAAACACTGATTCAAAACAATCGTCAACAGTTCAAGACACGTGGCCATAATTATAAAACAGAAAGAAAGAAGTGTTTTATTTAACGACGCACTCAACACATTTTTTTTTATTTACGGTTATATGGCGTCAGACATATGGTTCAGGACCACACAGGTTTTGAGAGGAAACCCGCTGTCGCCACTACATGGGCTACTCTTCCGATAGGCAGCAAGGGATCTTTTATTTGCGCTTCCCACAGGCAGGATAGCACAAACCATGGCCTTTGTTAAACCAGTTATGGATCACTGGTCGGTGCAAGTGGTTTACACCTACCCATTGAGCCTTGCGGAGCACTCACTCATGGTTTGGAGTCGGTATCTGGATTAAAAATCCCATGCCTCGACTGGGATCCGAACCCAGTACCTACCGATGGCCTGCCACGACGCCACCGAGGCCGGTTATAAAACAGATACAACTAATTCAGAACACAAACAACGCTTATTTAAAACACAAATTCAAACAAAACACACGCCACTAATTAAACAAACGTTTTGGACGTTATCAATTCAAACCGCAGACGGCACTAATTCAACACACACAGAAGTCATTGAATCAAAATGATTCGGCTTATTTAGTAGACAGGCATCACTAAATAAAATTAAAACCTTGAACAAACATTATAACAAGACTAAGGTCACTATTCAAAACGGCTGTCACAACTTCAAAACAGACCTCTCTTATTCTAAACAGACGTCATTAATTTAAAACACAGACTCGCTATTAAATTCAAAACAGACATCTCACATGTTATTAACATGCATTGACAAAGCTTACGTGCATAGTAGGCCTAACTTATTTTACAGATAATAATAATAAAAAAACATTTCTATTTAAATCATTCACATTCAGTTTGCTATTGAATGATGCATGTGTGATAATGATGCGACTGAGAACAGGCCACTGTAGATCCAACTACCAACATGTATACCAAATTCCGAGTGGGAAACAGTGGAACCTGCCAGTGTGGTACAGCATCCATGACTGTGGAACATTTCCTGCAACACTGTCCCACCTACCAGAACCAGAGAAAAGCAGTCTGGCCTTCAGATGAAACCCCTGAAGGAGAAACTCTTTGGCCCCTTGCAGAACCTACGGAATACAGCAGCTTTTGTTCGAGCCACTGGAGTCCTTGTCCGAGCGTACGACGTCGAAGAAGACGAAGACGTATGATGCATGTAGAGAAAACTGTAGATACAAAAATATTATGGCTGAAAACAAAATGGTTTAAAAAGCAGTCGTATGTTTGAGCAAAATCTAAGAGTATCATAAACATTAATATTTCTGTCCTACAACATATTATTATTATCATACACACGCCAAAACATTTCCAGATATGTCTGTATTACTGCCTCCACAATATGCTGCCCTATCTTCTTTTAAACATCGTTCAGTGGATAAGAAACCCGCTAATATACACATTGCTATTTGTATAATAATATCATAAGATAGCTGTCCAAGAAGACGACTGTTAAATAGAATGCTGGGCGTACAAGTCTTCGAATGTCTTCTTGAACGTCCGCCTTAAGTCTGGACGTTTGGATTTGAATGTGGGGGTCAAAAGGCTGTTTTCCACTGAAAATAGTTCTGCGTGGATTGCAATGTCTTTGACCTGGAAAAAACAGACAATAACAGTAAACATTAACCAAAACCAAACCCCCCTCCACAAAAAACTCCACAAAACCCCCAAACAACCACACACACACACACACACACACACACGCACACACACACAACACACACACACACACACTCTCTCCTCCCTCCCTCACTCCCCCTCTCTGTATGTCTCTGTCTCTGTCTCTCTCTCTCTCCTCCCTCCCTCACTCCCCCCCTCACTCCCCCTCTCTCTCTCCTCCCTCCCTCACTCCCCCTTTCTGTATGTCTCTCCCTCCCTCACCCCCCTCTCTGTATCTCCCTCTCTCTCTCTCTCTCTCTCTATCTCTCCCTCCCTCTCCCTCTCTCTCTCTCTCTCCCTCTCTCTCTCTCTCCCTCCCACCTCAAAGCTTTAGGTCAAACTGTGCATGGACGAAATTTAATGAATTTATTTGAATAAATATGTCAAACAGCAAAAGGAACCCCCAAAATATCTCACCTACTGTAAATTAATTTAGTGTCACTCATAGATATTAATGTCAATAAATATAGATACAGATATTAATCTCAATAAATATTTAAAATTAAATTAATTCTTTAATTATAAATTTCATTAAAATTCATGATTAATCAAATTAAACTTTTCATAAATTAAAACATTATTTTGAAATATTCAGTATTATATGTAAGGAAGCCCATTGTGAAATATGTACCTGTTCAAAACCTTTCAAACCAGCCTTTTTGCCAAGTGCAGTTAGATCTTTCAGTATAATATCCTTCACTTGCTGAAATACAGTTCAAACTAAACAATTTAATACCATTAATATATAAATATTAGAATAAAAATATATTTGCATAAGAACAAAACGAAAATCATATCTTTGTCAAAAATACCATAAAAACAAGGTCTTAAAATAATTTAATTAGGAAGCAAGAACATATATGTCCTTATTCAAAACAAAACAAAATACACTCCCCAAAAAACCCCAACACAATCCCCCACAAAACCCCCCACAAAAAACAACAACAACAAACAACAACACCCCTGAACAATACGAACAAACAAAAACCTGAAACTATTTTTAAAAGGGAATTTTAAAAAAGTCCAAATAAAATATATTTGTTTCCATGTTCCATGTAATTACCTTCAGTTTACAAAGTTCTCTCATGTCGGTAGGTAAACCGTTGTTTACCGCCCACACTTTCATCACTTCTTCGTCAGGAATAACAATTCCCATACAACACGTCTAAAAATATAATATAACATAACAAGTACAGTGTTGTTTCTGTAGGCACAGTGTCTTTAAAACAAATTGGATGTATAAAGAAACATAAAATGGGAAGATGAGGTTATCTTTAAGAACGGTGAATTTATGAATGGTCTTACTTAGGTCACTCGAGATCTTTATGATTTAAATGTTGAAAAATCGTTATGTCTTACTAAGCATGTGTTGTATGAATTTGCATGAACGCAATGGCAAAGATCTTAATCGACTAGGGGAAACAACTCTAAAGCATACTAGAAAACATTACTACACCTTTTACGACAATAACGCATCTTGGGGGAATACGAAACAATGATCCTGATTTGTATAACTGTACCAATACATTCGATATATAACATGTCCCAGTTTACTTCCGCATACTAAACCATACATTGTTTCCTTCACCTTAAAGGTGTGTAATTATTTAATACGGTAATATTTTACTGCATAATCTATTGAGCGCTACCCGTTTTTGATCATTAGACATTATTACAGATGTAAGGAAAAACGTTTTTAAGACCATTGGAGCTGGACCTCACTATGTAGTTCACAGCCAACCGTTGTTAATATTAATCATTATGTATGCTCTCCCTCTGTCTGTCTGTCTGTCTGTCTGTCTCTCTCTCTCTCTCTCTCTCTCTCTCTCTCTCTCTCTCTCTCTCTCTCTCTCTCTCTCTCTATGTGTCTCTCTGTATGTGTCTTTCTCCTGTCTCTTTCTCTCTGTATGTGTCTCTCTCTCTCTATCTCTCCTCTCATATCTCTCTCCCCCCCCTCTCTCTCTCTCTCCTCTCACTCTCTCTTCTCTGTGTCTCTTTCTCTCTGTCTGTCTGTCTCCATCTGTCACTCTATTGTCTTTCTCTGTCTATTTCTCTGTGTGTGTGTTTCTTTCTCTGTGTGTGTGTGTGTCTCTCTCTCTCCTCTCACTTTCTCTTGTATATCTCCTCTCATTATCTGTCTCTACCTCTCTTTCTCTCTGTCTCCCTTTGTCTTTTTCTCTTCTGTCCCAATCTCTCATATATAATAAAAGTAAAGTCTCTATTTAAAACCACAAGTTTAAAATCTCAGCATTTCGTCAACTAAATGTTGACATCGTCAGGAAATAATATACACACTCATACATACGTACGCACGGACACACACGTCCTACTTCTACAAAATGACCTTCTCCTTTAAATAATATATCACTTCCTGAAACACTCATGAGATAATTTTCAACTTTTAATTTCCACATTTATAGACAGGGGGCGAGACGTAATCCAGTGGTAAAGCGCTCGCTTGATGCACGGTCAGTTTTGGATCGATCCCCGTCAGTGGGCTCATTGGGCTATTTCTCGTTCCAGCCAGTGCACCTCGACTGGTATATCAAAGGCCGTGGTATGTACTATGCTGTCTGTGGGATGGTGCATATAAAAGATCCCTTGCTGCTAATCGAAAAAAGAGTAGCCCATGAAGTGGCGACAGTGCGTTTCCTCCCTCAATATCTGTGTGGTCCTTAACCATATCTCCGACGCCATATAACCGTAAATAAAATGGGTTGAGTGCATTGTTAAATAAACAATTTCCTTCCTTCCCTCAATATATATGTGGTCCTTAACCATATGTCTGACGCCATATAACCGTAAATAAAAATGTGTTGAGTGCGCCGTTAAATAAACCATTTCCTATTTCCTATTATAGACAGTACCTTCAAGCTGTTTCCATCGACAAATATCTGAGCGACATATTTGCTTTGTGCGTAGATTGATTCTATCTTTTCCGGTGCAATATATTCTCCCTGTATTATAAAAAAAACAAAATAGCAAGTAAAAAAAATTAAATATATTTAGAACATGCAGAGAACCCCATCCATATTATGCAGCTTTAATAAAAAAAATTATAAAAAGAAAGGTGGATAGCAAAAGAAGTTTAAAGGGACATACCCTAGTTTTTAAACACTAAGGCATATTTTGAATATTAAGCCGTTTTTGATAACTGAAATCATACTTTACTTAGATTTTATGATTCGAAGTGTTTATGGTCATCCTGGTGTTTTTAATATCACAAAATGCATTTCTCATATTTTTAAAAACGCACGTGCGTCTGAGAAGTACCAGTTCTGGGGTCGAGTTTTAGAGGGTATTTCACCATTTCAAAGTCACAGACTCATGTTTCACTTCATTGTAACTTTATCCAAATGTGTTACAGGTTTGTAGTGTTAATTTTCACGGGTTAAAACTAGGGTACAAGATACAGTAGGGGACATTTATATATTAATTCGCCTTTTATCTGGAGGTCATCAGTGTGAAGATATGAGATGGAACTCAAAAGTAAAAAGAAAGTGGGCAATTAAAATTTGTTTTTAAATAGAGGAAACGATTATTTGATTGTTGACATCTCAGCACAGTGCTTTAACCATATATATGTATGTGGACCGGCTTCGGTGGCGCAGTGGTTAAGCCATGGGACTACAGGCTGGTAGGTACAGGGTTCGCAGCCCGGTACCAGCTCCAACCCAGAGCGAGTTCTTAAGGGCTCAACGGGTAGGTGTAAGGCCACTACACCCTCTTCTCTCTCACTAACCACTAACCAACTAACTAACAACTAACCCACTGCCCTGGACAGGCAGCCCAGATAGCTGAGGTATGCACCCAGGACAGCGTGCTTGAACCTTAACTGGATATAAGCACGAAAATATGTTCTAATGAAATGAATATGTATGTGGTACTTCTGATAGTCCATCTAGTGTTGACAAAGCCGTGTTAAGACTAAAGTACTTAGAAGGTAATGGAAAACAACCAGAGGACAAAAAAAAGGACTTTTGAATTAAAAGGTAACTTTTATGTATCATTTCTGACCGTCCTACTTTCTCACACATCCCTCTAGATACGGATCTGGTTAAAAGAACAAAGTTACACAACACACGAAGGGGAGAGTTAACCTTACGACTGATCGCATGTCAGGTTGAGTATTCTAGCATTAACCAGTGGCGGATCCTGAAAATCCATTTGGGGGTAGGGCAATGACATGAGGCGGAATGCTAAGGGAACTTTGGGGGAGCTTTGGAGAGGGGTCGTGAAAATTAATATATAATAAAATTATAACTGTCGCAAAATTTAGGGGGGGGGGGGCCTCTATTAACCCACCCATTCCCACAATGCAATATGTTTACCAACCTGAGCTAATTTAAAGATATGTTTTTTTCTATCAATAATCTTCAGAGCTCCATTCTGAAAACAAAAGAGAAGAAAATAACGATATTAATTTCTTCAAAGTCTTTGCTTTCGTAAAACAAAGCCTAAATATAATTATAGATACATAAAATAATATATCATTTAAAATATAGCTATATTTGTAATTCTGTCTGAAAATACAATGTACAAGAATAAAACATGTAGGAACTCAAAGGGATAAATGTTAAAATAGGCCTTTTAACATATTTTGAGTAGGATGAACCTTTTTCTATGGCGTAAATCAAAGCGGGACTAACTTTTGTGGCGTATGTATTTACCTGATCGAACTACCACACGCTATATTTGTATACAAAGAAACTCAGGAAAACAAAGGGAAAGAACGATAATAAAAACAGATACTTCATTAAATTTCATAAAATTGGTACACGACAACAGGTTTAATATTCAACCCCCACAGAACATTAAGTAATTTGCCACCATCTACAAAACATATTTGAACGAAAAATACTGTGCACTGTACAGTTAGAATATTTCAATAGAAGCGGTTAGGATGATCCCAATTTCATGAAAATGAGGAGTAATTTGATTTATTACCCCAGCAGGCACTCATAATAGAGAAAATAAAAATCATAATTTCATGCATTGGTTTAACGTACACTACTATTGGACGATTTGACGCAACAAACCAATCACCTTGTCGGTACTAAATATGACGTCATCACGATTTGGCAAAAGCACACACAATGACGTCATGTAGTTTAAAGCGAAATGCGTTTACGTCTTTCTGGTTTCAGTGTTAAACTTGTAATAAAATGGTACTTTAATGCAATTTATTATAGATTATTTTTTTTACAAAAAAATATAGAACTTTGGGTTTTGAAAATTATCTGTGAACCGTGAATAAAATAGAAAGTTAAAGCAATACCCAGAACAGTAAAGTATTTTACGCCGTTTCTATATACATGAACGTGTAGCCGATGTAGACTATATCGAAAATAAAAGCTTTAACAAAACCAAATAGCTGGGGTAATAAATAGAAATAATTTTCACTCGGGACATAAATTTGTTAATAACTGGTAACTGTTTATTATCCTCTATATAATAAAGCTTTTCATAAAATATATAACGGACACAGACCGTAGCAAACTGATTATTATTTGTACAATTATTTAGGGTATTTAAAACATTTTAATGAGGGACATGTAACATGGTGGTTCAGTTCAGAATGTCTGAGCGAGATTGCCATATAGACTATGCATATTAGTGTACTTTGAATACTGTTGGTGCCCTTTTCAGGTGTTACACCACCTCCCTAGAAAAAATCTGAATCCGGCCCTGCACCGTCCATTTCACAGACACTAATTAGGAGATAACCATATGGAGTTTTTAGATTTGCGGGTGTTATTGTCTATTTGATCCCGCAAATGTCATTTTTAACCGAAGGCGTTAGCCTGGGGTCAAAAATGGAACATTTGCGGACATCAAATAGACAGTAACACACGCAAATCTAAAAACTCCATATGGTTATGTCCATTGTAAACTGAATCGGTTTTCTACAGAACTAACTGTATATTTGGCATTTCTTGAAAAAAATACCTGGCTACAATTTAACTGTTAAATCGTCAACTTCGCCTGTTCCAATTGCTAATGACGTCACTTTCTAATGACGTCATTAGCTTTCCGGGTGTTATTGTCTATTTGATCCCGGAAGAAGAATGTAATTAACCAATCAAAATACAGAACACACCCTAGTCAGTTTACAATTAAGCCTAATATGTCTAGAAAACCTAATACCTTTGACTCGCCAGTCCCCGGGCTGCCCGAGTGACACCAGGTAACACCGATCATATGACTGGGGTCCGGTTTCCCCCAAACCCCCGAGATGATATTGATATACCTCCCCTTTTCTCTGGTTCAACAGTGACATTTTCAACTTGGTTTTAAACTTAGTTGTCGAATCTCGCTAAAATACGACGATGATTTAAACTATCGGGGTGAAGAAGTAATCTTCTAATGGCCCGAATAATCTAAGGGGTTAAAGAGGTTTCGGTTTATAATATCGTCCAATCTCCCCCCTTCAGAAATTCTGCAACCGCCCTTGCCCGTCCACTATTAAACCATTATTAACATTTCTGGAACAACGGAAATGACTTACCGGAAGCCACATTCCAATGTCGCCCGTGTGACACCAGCCATCGTCATCAATGGTCTCCTGTGTACTCTTGGAGTTCTTGTAATAGCCCTGGAACCGATTCGGCCCCTTCACGCACACCTAAACATCAAACAGACCCACACTTAGAATACGTTATGGCTGTTTCTTGCACTATCTTGAATCAGCAAGTTTAATTCGTGTATATATAGGTGTTCAGTTCGGCCCTTCCATGCACACCTAAACATCAAACAGACCCACACTTAGAATGTGTTACTGCTGTTTCTTGCATTGTCTTTAGTCAGCAAGTTTAATCCGTGTATATATAGGTGTTCAAGTCAGTCCCTTCACGTACACATACACAACAAATAGACCCACACTCAAAATGTGAAACTGCTGATTCTCGCATTGTCTTTAGTCAACAAGATTAATCCGTGAAAATAGGTAGCTAGACGGGCCCCTCCACAAACTCTAATGATTATGCATCTTCAGTTGCTAGGCAAATTAATATATAAGTGCCTCTAATTACCCTCTATGCTAGCATTTTCTAACGCTCACGATACATATATATATCGTGAGCGTTAGAAAATGCTAGCATAGAGGGTAGTTGCACTTATATATTAATATATATAGGTCTTTAATTTAATTATTAATCGAACTTATTTTACTTTTTGTAAATATTATACCTGGCTTAGTGGAAAATTATTTGATAAAACTTGAAAATTGTTTTTATATGCAGTCTTTCCAACAGTCAGAACATTACACAATACAGCCTTATATACCTGCATTAACATCACCATCAAAATCAAAATCACCATCAAAATCATTAGAATCATGATCATCACCACCAATTATTTTACTATATACTATTTGTAACTATTTACTCACCTCCCCTTTCTGCTCGCTGGCGTAATAGTTCATTTCCGGGACATCTACAAGCTTCACATAATTGCACACAAGTGGTCCTCCAACATGCCCTGAAAAATAAAACCGTACGAAATGGTCAAACATATATATAGGCAAAATTGTGATTACTGTTATTAATTACTCCTTGTCAATACGAAGACTGCCATAAAAGACTAAATCATTGTGCGGCATTAAGGAGAACTGTCACTCCTAGAAAACCACACGACTACATCCTTGCGAGGCATGTTGGAGGGCTGCCACTCCCAGAAGGCCATGACTACAACCTTGCGTTACAAACGTAAGAGGACTGCCACTCCCAGACGGCCATACAAGACTACATCCTTGCGCCACAAACGTAAGACGACTGCCACTCCTAGAAGGCCATACAAGACTACATCCTTGTGCCACAAATGTAAGAAGACTGCCACTCCTAGCAGGCCATACAAGACTACATCCTTGTGCCACAAATGTAAGAAGACTGCCACTCCTAGCAGGCCATACAGGACTACATCCTTGCGCGACAAACGTAAGACGACCGCCACTCCTAGAAGACCATACAGGACTACATCTTTGAGCCACAAACGTAAGAAGACTGCCACTCCTAGCAGGCCATACAAGACTACATCCTTGTGCCACAAATGTAAGAAGACTGCCACTCCTAGAAGCCAATACATGACTACATCCTTGTGCCACAAAAGTAAGAAGACTGCCACTCCTAGAAGGCCATACAATACTACATCCTTGTGCAGTATGTAGGATTACCACACCCAAGACTTGCACAGAACAAAGCTCAGTGATATATATATATATATATATATATATATATATATATATATATATATAACTGAACAAAAAAAGAAACTTCCGATTTGTACATATAGTATTTGTTGTGTTAAAGAATTCATTGTGTAATGAAATTATATAGGTAGTATTAGCCTTGAGCTGTATTATCAGGATTCATGAATTTTATCGATTATTTTTGCACTGTTAATCGTCGACAACGTGAAATTCAATTTGCACGTGCATGCATGGTTCGACATGTCCCGTGTAGTATTCGGTCAATTTGTTTTACTTGTCTTACTGACATTGTTGTCAAGTGAACGAAAATGCTTAAAAATTTGTAAAAAATTAACGTTTTTTACATTGTAGCATTTTTAGTATGCCAAGAATACCCAATAATTTTCGCGAACGGGCGATTGGCATGCTTGATGCTGGCATGTCGATATAAGACGTTGCAAGGCATGTTGGGAGTTCTAATCGAGCGATACGAAATCTTCGCGTAAGATTTCGAACGACAGGAAGCACCAACGACTTGCCACGTCGTGGACGTCCGCGTTTTACAACGCGTGGTCAAGACCGCTATATCATGAACACGCATTTGCGCAATCGATTCCAAACTGCCACTGCTACTGCTGCTAACACACCTGGGCTTCATAATAACCGAATCAGTGGGCAAACTGTTCGTAATCGTCTGCGGGAGAACGGTTTACATGCACGACGTCCTTACGTCGGATGCGTTTTAACGCAACGTCATCGTCTAAATCGTCTTAATTGGACACGTGTACACATTCGTTGGATACGGCGACGCTGGAATACCGTTCTTTTTTCGGATGAATCCAGATTTTCTTTACAACGTGGTGATGGCATCTACCGTAGGAGAAATGAACGCTATGCTGACTGTTGTGTTCTTGAACGAGATCGTTTCGGGGGTGGGGGTTGTGTCATGGTCTGGGCAGCCACTGCCCATGGTTATCGTTCACCACTAGTCGTCATTGATGGCAATTTAAATGCTCAACGTTACCGCGATGACTTTCTCGCTGATCACGTCATTCCTCTGTTACATAACAACGCCAACATCTCGATTTTTCAGTATAATAATGCCACCTCTCATACAGCTAGAGACACTGTAAATTTTCTTAGGACAAATAACATTGATTTCATTGATGACTGGCCCGCTAAAAGTCCTGATTTCAACCCCATCGAGCATGTCTGGGATAGTCTGGACAGACGATTGAGGCGTCGTCCCAACCCACCCGCTAATGTCAACGAACTTCGTCAAGCGCTCATTCAGGAATGGAACAATATTCCACAGGCAGAAATCAACACTTTAGTCAATTCTATGCGCCTGCGATGCACTGTAGTGGTCAATTAAAGAGGTGGTCATACCCGTTATTAAGTGGGTGGGTTTTTATTTTAACCCCTACCACACTTGATCAAAATTTCTCCCAGTTTCTATTAACCTATGGCCATGATTTTTGCACCAAATGATGCATCATGGAACACTCTTTAAACGCATATATAACAATTATTCCCCCAGTTTGTTTTCATCAAGTTATGTTCAAGCAAAGTTAGCGGAAGTTTCTTATTTTGTTCAGTATATATATATATATATATATATATATATATATATATATATATATATATATATATATATATATAATCATGAATCACCAAGGTGACATGTTTTCAATGAGAAGTAGTGGTGAGGAATCATGTTGGCCTATGAAAGGCTTACTATCAAAAACAAAACCCTCAGAAAAAATACCCCCAAGAAAAAGAACACACACAAACTCACCCCACCAACAAAACAAAAAAACCCGCCAAAAAACCTAACCCAAATTACCCCCCCCCCCCCCCCTCCCCCAAAAGAAAAAAACAACAACCAACAAAAAAAGCCCAAAAAACACCCATAAACAAAAACACAACAACAATGAATTAGCGATGGGGAACATGTTTAAACAGTGATACGAACCTCCAGAAGTATCTCCGGGGAACTGTACAGTTATTGCTGCGTTCACCTCTGTCTGACCATACGCTTCCATTACCTGCGAAAACCAAACATAGTTATAATCAGGGCCCAGATTTTCGAAGCTATCTTAGCGCTACGATATCGTAAAACCGTCGTAGGGTATGGCAAGCGACGTTGTGGTATTTAGCAACACTTACCAGACAGCCGAATGAAGCCTTGGTGAAGTTTAGAGTATCCTCGGACACGGGGGCCGAGGCGGTGAACACAACGTGGACACGCCCACCTAGCAAGTTTTGAATCTTTCTGAACACAAGCTTGTCCCAGATCGTGTTCCGTGACACCACGCCTCTACAAACAAACAAAAATCATGGCATACAAAGTACACACACTCAAACTAATATTAGCAAATTCTATTTGTCAGTAATCCATATACGGATACGAATAGTAATCAATAATGCAAAGAGTCATCAGATATACAGATACACACGCCACCATTTACGGAGAAGAAGTTTCGTTTTGTTTAACAACACCACTAGAGCACATTGATTAATTAATCATTGGCTATTGGATGTCAAACATTTGGTAATTATGAAACCCGCTACATTTTTCCTAATGCAGCAAGGGATCTTTTACATCCACTTCCCCAAATAACAGACAGAAAAACATATACCACGGCCTTTATACAGTTGTGGTGCACTGGTTGGAACGGGAAAAAACCAAATCAGCTGAATGCATCCACCGATGTGGTTCGATCCTGCAACGCTAGTACCTCAAGTGAGCACTGAGTTAAATCGACCCCCCCCCCCCCCCCCACCCATTTACGGAGACTCATAAATGGAATCTACTCAAACTATTTGCATAGAAAGTGATTGTTACTGATTTACGTAGATGTATAATCACAGGCGCGTTATGAACACATGGAATTTTCGCCTTACCTGACCGTACGCACGTATGCACACCATGGCGTACACACGGTCATATCCATCTTCATAAATCAAGGCTAATATTCGTTTTTCATATTCAGCCTTGATACATGTCGTCAAGAAATCGTGCCACAAAATGCTTAAATTTCATTGGATGCGATGAGATCTGATTGCAACGAATCGCAACGCTCCTTATAGATTCCCTTGTTATTGTAAACAAAGATGGCAGCGTCAGCGTCCGACGGTTAATTTTTTATATTGCTTTCAAGATTGTCACATGTTACCGATGCTGTGATTGGGCAGCGATGTCATCGTGTAAGGGACATAATCAGTGTTACAAATTTTCTTCCAATAGAGGGCGCTAGTAGTGGATATCAGTAATCTTGACTACATGTATCAAGGCTGAATACGAGGAACGAATATTAGCCTTGATTTATGAAGATGGATCATATCCAGAAATACGTATACACATCATAACATTTGTTCATTTGTTCATTTATTATTTATTTATTTATTTATTTATTATTATTATTATTATTATTATTATTATTATTATTATTTATTATTATTATTATTATTATTATTATTATTATTCCACTGCCCCCTTTCCTTTGAACCCTTTGAACCCTTTGAATTCCATCTCATTTCTTCCCGATCTGGTAACTCCTCCTATCTTTCAACTTCGTTCGCTGTCCACCTCCACATCCCAGTCCTTGTCTCTCAAACCGCGACAGGTGTTTGTCTCTTGTGGCTATCCGTGTCACACACCTGTTATTCCCCATCAGCTTTTATCGATTTATTGACTTATTTATTCGTCCATTCATAGGTGACTTTATTCATTATTTATCGGCATCGGTGGCGTCGTGGTTAGGCCATCGGTCTACAAGCTGGTAGGTACTGGGTTCGGATCCCAGTCGAGGCATGGGATTTTTAATCCAGATGCCGACTCCAAACCCTGAGTGAGTACTCCGCAAGGCTCAGTGGGTAGGTGTAAACCACTTGCACCGACCAGTGATCCATAACTGGTTCAACAAAGGCCATGGTTTGTATCTTGCCTGTGGGAAGCGCAAATAAAAGATCCCTTGCTGCTAATCGGAAAGAGTAGCCTATGTAGTGGCGACAATGGGTTTCCTCTTAAAATCTGTGTGGTCCTTAACCATATGTCTGACGCCATATAACTGTAAATAAAATGTGTTGAGTGCGTCGTTAAATAAAACATTTCTTTCTTTTTCTTTATTCATTATTCATTTATTTGTATCAAATCCTGTTAAGCATCCATATAAGAAATATATACATACATAATATGTGTCAAATATAACACACATGTATATCTATCTATTATATATCTATCTATCTACTACTTTGGCATATCCAACAACATTTAATGTTTGATTTAAGATCTATTAGAAGGTGTAAATACACACAACAAACTTAGCGCCTGTAAAAACCTACAATATAGTATATACACTAACAAACAATACCTTTTAACCATTTGAACTTTTTTAGAGACGGCTAAATCCAGCAAATACTTCTTGATTCTGTTAGAACTGGCTCCGGCATAAACCTACAAGACAGATTTAGTTATTAGTAGTTTAAATTAATAAGAGCAGTCACACATGTCCATTTCATCTCACAAATATGGGGTTATGTTCAACACCAAATTTAATGTCGGGACAATTATAAGTTATAAACAATACTGATTCTAAGATGCATGGATGTTCACAGCTGGGTGAACAAGACAGATTATTCAAATTCAAAATGAAAACAAAGAAGAAGGAAAGAAAAGAAGAAGAAGATAAAAAGCATACAAATCCGTTAAAATGGACGCAGAAAAGCATTAATAAAAATATAAAGTTTACAATTATATACATTGACATGATTCGAACCAACTGCCCCTGGTTAGCATTGCATTTTACAATACATGATGTTAACCTATCAAGAAACAGTGACACCCACATAACTAAATAAAAAGGTTGATTTAAAATTTGCTTTTTTTAACTAGAACACATTGATTTAATAATTAATCACCGATGGATGGATGGATGTCATCCGAGGAAACCCGCTACATTTTCCGATTAGTAGTAAGGGATATTTTATATGCACGTCCCTACAGACAGGAAAGCACATACTATGGCCTCTGACCAGTTGTGGTGCGCTGGTTGGAACGAGAAAACCCCAATTAGTTGAATGATCCACCGAGGTAGTTCGATCCTGCGTCGCAAGCATCTCAAGCAGACACTCAGCCGACTGAGCTAAATCCTGCCTCCCCAACCCCCACCCCCACACCCACCCTCTACAAAACCAATGCGCAATAAATTGAAGTTAAAATCAGTAATGTTCGAAGGCAAATCAATGTTTTGTTAAACTGGTTCCTGTATTGAACGGTCTTGTTGGATGCAAACGCTATGTGACTCACTTTGTCTCTGATTCTGTTGAGTAGTCTGGGCACTGTGGCGAACACGGTGGGTCTCAGTATCTTTAGGTCGTCCAGGATCAGCTTCACGTCTCCCGAGTAAAACCCTATGTGACTGCCCTTCATGAACAGAGCAGTCTGGGTGTGACAAAACAGAATTTATTAACAACACAAGTTGAATTTGAAAACATAATAAATAATAGGTGGAACATTTTACAAACTGAAAAAAGAGGAAAACTCAAACAAGATTTTTTTTTTTTAAAGTTCGTTTTGTTTAATGTCGACACTAGAACACATTAATTAATTAATGAATTATCGACTATTGGATGTCAAACATTAAGTAATTTTGACGGCTGGTCATGGTAAAGTTTAAAGTTTGTTTTGTTTAACAACACCACTAAAGCACATTAGGTATTTATCATCGGTTTTTGGAGGTAAAACATTAGGTAATTGTTTCACATGAACTTCAGAGGAAACATACATTTTTTTCATGTTCATCATTCACTTTCCCACAAACAGAATAGTACATACCACTGCCTTTGATATGTTAGTAGTTGGGATGACAAAAAGCCCTAATCGATCCGACGAGGTGGTTTGATTCTATGACAAAAACATAACTGAGCTAACAAATACCATCTCTAGAAAATCTAAAGATGTATACTAATTATACAAATATTCCCATGTAATATTTTAGGAATGTAATCATAATATTTTTCCACTGATACATTTACTCATTATTGTGATGAAATGTAAACACAATTTACATTCTAATACATGCATTGAAAAATTTATAATAAAATTGGGTAATATAATTATTAGTACAAATATTAATTCTCTTTTTTGTACATATAATTACATTTTATTTTCACCACTGTACTTAAAGAACACTGTTCCAAACAGGTGAATGTCATGGCAAAGTTGTAGACATATAACAAATGAGAAAACTGCAAAGCCGTGGTACCTGACAGGTGCGTTCATACATGTGAGCCATCGGGAGGTAGGACAGGTAGGCATCTTCAGGTGACATCTTGTGGACCATCTAAAGAAAATGAAATAATTCATTTAGGAAATCTTCTATTTTTAGTCACATACTTATAATAACTATTTTAGTATCTTGTGAAATAAATATTGACAGTTAGTTATACAAAGAATCATAACAATGCAATAGTCTTTATATAGCTTGCTTTATTAGTGTGGGTTTTTTTTTAAAAGCTTTTCTTTGCGATTCCTTATATATTGAAAACCACAAATTTTACATATATTAAAAGGCAAACGTTATTGTGACACACAAAAGACAAAGGTAATTGATGATAAGTTTTTACTGCTGTGTATGAAACGTTATAACATGGAAAGAGAAATGTCCGAAGGTATGGAAACGAGCAATAGTCCATGAAAAGGGCGCACCTGCCATATGCAAATGAGCAACATCACTAGAGGGGGTTCAGAGCGAAGTCCACACAGTCAGTAGCAAGTGTGTCCACCTTGAGCATTGATACAGGTCTGGCACTGTCGTCTCATTGAGGCCACTAAACGATGGAGAACGTTCCTGGGAATTGCATTCCATATCTGAGGTTCGGATCCACGTGTCTTGGTGAGTTAGTGAGGGGTTGTCACGGGTGGTCGGCCGCTACGGGGACGGTCCGTGACCTGGTTGTTTTGTTGATATCGTTGCCACGTGGTGTTTCTGTGGACGTTGAATTTGACGTGCGACGTGCGACGTCACGCTGCGAGGTTCCAGATTCAAGCATCCCTATGACTCGCCATCTGTCATTTTCACTGAGGCGTGGCATGACGAATTGCGTCAAATAGTTCACTAATGGTGTTTTTCTGACTTCTGGACTTTTGAAGGCTGCACAGAGTGGCAATGATTTGAAACTAAATGTCTGGCCTTTTATGGTGACCACTGAACAGGATTTCTCTCGAATATTCCATGTTTCTAGCACAAAGCATGCAATCGCTGCAACAACTGCTTGGTTGCATTTCTTCGAGCTGTTTCATGCACATTTTCTCTGGTTTACAACCATAAATCCATTCACACATTTATTACTCTAAACAATCCATGTCACAATAACTTTTGCCTTTCAGTATGTATACCACAATACTAGATAAAAAAGCAATGCTTGTATTAAATGATGCTTTAACCCCCCCCCCCCAAAAAAAAAAAAAAAACCCCCAAAAAACAACAACCCCACAACAACAACAAAAAAACAACAAACAAACAACCCAACAACATACAAATAAAATAAACGAAAAAACAAAACAACTTTTAATTTTTATAATTAACTTGAATTTCCTGCTTAGGTATAATTACATTTCAAGTACGCTATCGTGGCACACATCTCAGCTATACTTGATAGCGGTTAATGAGAGATAAGTCGGTGTAGTGGACTGGGTTGGTGCCAGAACTGAGATACGAGCTCAGTACCTACCAGCCTTAAGACCGATGAGATATCTACCATGCCAACGAGGTCGTATCTTTAGATCGAACTATAACAACAAGCCTGGTGCTTATAACACTAAGTCTAGGCTTAAGACTCTAACAGAGTCTGAGACAGTAATTGTATGACAACGCCATACAAATTGTAGACCTGTGACATCATTAAAGATTGAGTCTGGACTCTAAAAGTTTTATAACCACGGGCCCTGAAGCGCTGGTACAATAAATAAGAACATTTTATTGCACATACCTGACTGATGAAGAGAAAACCAGAAACATTGGACACTATATTTTGATGAGTGAGCATTACTCCTTTTGGGTCTCCTGCAAAAACGAAAGAAAACCCCCCCACCCTTTTTTAATGTAATACTCAAAATAATTCTATGAATATATGCATTATTATACGTTTTACTTTCCTTACAATGTAATGCCAGTAACACATATTATGATGTTAAACGACAAGATTCAAATTACTAATCTTATTTTATATCCACACACATACGCACGCACGCACGTACGTACGTACGTACCTACGTACATACATGTCATATTGTCTAGTTAAGAGACCTGCTTTTCTATACCAATAATGAACTTGGTCATATCACAGTTTACTGTTGTATGAGCATTTTTTTTAAAAATTGTACTTGGGTTTGGTAGAAAATTTGTTAATTAATCTAGACAGGGGAAATTCGCACTTATTTTCTTGCTCAGTATAATATGCATAGATACACATAAGCAGGTACGCATGCACACACAAACACACACACACACACACACACACACACACACACACACACACACACACACACACACACAGACAGACACATCATGGGAACAAACATGTAAGTGGGAGTAAAGCTAAAAATGTTGATCTCTAACCAAACATGAACATCTGGTCAAAAATGATATATTTTATATTAAAGGGTCTGTCCATTGTAAGATGCTTCCGACTAATAAAATCTTTTAACGTCTAACAACACGCATTGAAAAAATTGTCTTGCTTAGAATATCAGTGTCTGTATATTCAATGTGTTTCTGGTCGTCTTAATATTTATAAGAAGCCCAAATTGGATTTTGTCTTCAAATATACGAAACAAATATTTTAGGAAATAAAATTAAATTTAACCCAGTATAAATACTAGAACGATCAGAAACACATTTAATATACAGCCACTAATGTGTTATGCAGAAGAAAAAAATATTTGATATGTAATTATAGTCGTTAAAACGTCTGTGTTAGTCGATAACATCTTAAAAATTGCAGCAAACTCAGGACTGTCCGTTTAAACGTAGTATGAAAATTGATGTGGTGATGGTGGTGAATATAGGACATATGTGTTCTTGTGTCAATATGAGACGATAATTCAGTAAAATGTGTTTGTAAGTATTAAATAGTAGTATTACATCAAAAACATCGGGTGGAATTTGATAGGGGAGTGAGTGGATAACAGCAATAGCGTTGTCATGACTTCAAATTGGGGGAGGGGGCATTTGCGGTGCCTTCCACACTATGAGTGGTGGCATGGGGCGACAGGCAAATATAAAAATTGGGGGGGGGGGGGCGTAGTGATTGGGGGGCATGCTTTCCTACCCACCCGATTACGCCAGTGAATAACGGACAACAAATTACGTTTTGCTTCCTTATTGTTTATTTTAAATGTTTGTTAAATAGTTTACCTGTTGTACCACTAGTAAAACTTATAGTTGACAAATCCGATGGTTTAGGTGGCTGCAAATCAAAATATAAGAACATTACACTTTACAAATTCCATATCAATAAAATATGAACACACAGAAAATAAACAATAACGGTTAATACATGCAAAACCTATTTTAGGCAGTAACTTTAAGCAAAAACTGTTTCTCCCTGAATAAAAACAATAAATGAATCTCACAAAATAATATCAGAATCAACTAAAAATATTGCAAATATTCATTTCTGTTACACCTATCTAGAAATACACAGTAAACGAAAAAAACGAAACTAAAACAAAATAATAATATTTTAAAATAACAACAACAACAAACGATAAATATTTGAATTGTATAATGTAGGGAAAGGTCTTTATATAGGCTATGCCTGTTGACCAATCACATCTGTTAATATAAACAGAAATAAATATTGTATAAAACAACAAACGATAAAAACCCCACAAAAAACAACCAAACACACTCACACACAAACAGTACATAAAAAAACCCCAACGGAAAACAAAATAACAAATTATCTTTTGAAATCAAAACGACAAAAGTCTGCATACAAAACCATCCAATCAACAAAAACACTCAAACGCAATGCAATACGGTATACATTATTAAACGCATGAAAGGACATTACACATTATCGAAATGTCATCGAATGTATAACATAATATATTGATGGAATTGAATAAGGGATGGCACCGACAATAATAGATTGACTCCAACCAAAATAATCATCCATATTGTCGGGAAGTTAAATATTGTATTCCATCTCACATTAGAGGGACGGGACGTAGTTCAGTGGCACTGCGCTCGCTTGGTGCGCGGTCGGTCTGGGGTCGATCCTCGTTGGAGGGCCCATTGGGCTATTTCTCGTTCCAGCCAGTGCATCACGACTGATATATTAAAAGACGTGCTATGTTTTATCCTGTCTGTGGGATGGTGCATATAAAAGATCCCTTGCTGCTAATCGAAAAGAGTAGCCCATGAAGTGGCGACATCGGATTTCCTCTCTCAATATATGTGTGGTCCTTAACCGTATGTCTGACGCCATATAACCGTAAATAAAATGTGTTGAGTGCGTCGTTAAATAAAACATTTCCTTCCTTCCATCTCACATTATGACGTTAATGGTGTCTAAAATTTCATCTGCAATGCCATGCGTTCCCTTATTTCTTTATCTCAATAAACATTAAACAAGAAATCCGCAGAATAAAATGTCTCACCTACCATAACATGTTTGTGAGCACTGTTATGAATATCCGTAGGTGCAACTATAAACCAAGTTTCATTAACCTAGGACTTGAAGTTTACGAGAAACGCATGCGACCGAGAAACTTAAAAACTTTAAACTTAAGCGTAAACGTTGACGCAGTTGCCGTCGTCGGAAATGTAATATCTATTTCTCGCCTTTTATACTTCGAAAAGGCGGGACAAAAATTACTATTAATTCTTTTTTTATATTAATTCTTGGTCAATTACTTTATTCAGGTCACTGGTCAGCTATAGCATTAATGTGCATTATTCTGAGAAATATATAACTGTAATATTTGACTTACAACTGGAGACTGAATGTCCTTCCGTCCCATTTCCTACAATTACAAACAAAAAGAAAAAAGAAAGGAAACTAATTAAAGTAGACTGCAAATTTTTTCGAAAGTAACGCCTTTCACAATTTTTTTTTTATGAAATGTAAAATCGGTTGAGGAATACTGGAACAGATATAGAACATCTTTTAAATGTACACGATGGTAACCTATAGATTTTGTGTGTGCATTGTGCATTCCGAAAGTAAATAAGTTCGCGACAACAAGGCCGAGCCAAACATAAACTAATTGGGGGATGGGAGGATGGGGGGGGGGGGGGGGGGGGAGGGGGGGGGGCAGTAAAAATGAACCATACAGTAATATAGTATCTTTTCCAATTAGACGAAAATGGAACTTCCAAGCTAAAACCTTTTTTTGCTTGCGAGTATAAACATAGATATCGGAAGATGATGATGATGATGATGATGATGTGTGTGTGTGTGTGTGTGTGTGTGTGTGTGTGTGTGTCGGTGGGTCGGTGGGGTGGGTGGTGATGAAGCACTGCCCCCAAACTTAATTATTATAAATTGACCTCCGAGTTGTCCCCAACTCGACCCTAATTGCCATCTTCTGGCGCCCATCATTCCATGGCGAATGTCCCCAACCCCAGAGAGTTAGTTACTTCATCATTTATTACTACATGCTGAATCAGCTGAGAAAATCCAAATCAAAAGTCTTGTGAAATGTAATACTTGTAGTGACATTCTGTATTTGAAAGGAGAGACGATCACTGTAGATAACATACCTCAACCTCTTCGAACGATAATACCCGGATATTGTGCTTCTTGGCTGTTGCTTGGTTACTGTCGCTGATCGTATCCATGACAATAATTGTTTTGAGTGATGGAATCTCTTCAGCATTATCCAAAAGACCCTGGGCTTTTTCCGCCTTGTCGCATATAACTGTCGTCATGTTAGCTGTTCAAAAACAACAACCCCACAAATGAATATGAATGTACGTGTATTGTGCATTATAAACAATCTATCGATTATGTGGGGAAATGTTAACTTTAATTGTTTCTTCAGCATAGGTGATGGAATTGATGTAAATATGATGGTATATGTAGCAGCGTATTCTTTGTTCAGTAAATATAAAACATGGGAATAACGCCAAAATAAACTTGTCTCTATGTTTATTTGAGGGTCGGGACACAGCTCAGTGGTACAGCGCTCGCCTGATGCGCGATCGATCTAGGATTAATCCCCGTCAGTGGGTCCAGGCAGTACTCGTTAACTGGTATACCAAAGGCCGTTGAATGTATTATCCTGTCTGTGGGATGGTGCATATAAAAGATCATTTGCTGCTAATCGAAAAGAGTAGCCCATGTAGTGGCGACAACAGGTTTCCTCGCTCAATATCTGTGTGGTCCATAACCATATGTCCGACGCCATATAACCGTAAATAAAATGTGTAGAGTGCGTCGTTAAAAAAAACATTTCCTTCCTTCCTTCCTTCCTATGTCTATTTGGTGGTTGGGACGTGGTGGTGTGGTGGTGGGTGTGGGGGTGGGTGGGGGTGGGTACGACATGTTCCCCAAAACCCATCGGTCCTATTACTTGTTACACTTCAGGCGAGTGATCAACCACTCGACTATACCCCGCCCCTTTATGCACGCTTTATTATTTTAACTGTGGCGTGAACCATCAGACACCCAAATGTTCTTACCTATCCCAACACCCCGACTACGGTCCGCCACACACAAAAGTCATACTTAGATAAAACAAACAATGTTGAATGGGGGAGGGGGCGGGGGAGGGGGGGGGAGGGGAAGAGCAGAACTCAGTAATATGTAGTCTTCTATAAGTAGACCAAAAAAAAGAAGACATTTCAAAAGTAGAAGAGCAGATTGTGTGTGTGTGTGTGTGTGTGTGTGTGTGTGTGTGTGTGTATGTGTGTGTGTGTGTGTGTGTGTGTGTATATATATATATATATATATATATATATATATAACACGAATTGTCGAGTGTTTTTATTACTTGGTATAATACTGCAAGTAGGCATGTCAACATTGTTATCATACCACATATACTAAATAAGCTTATCTAAATACACCTAATGAAGTCAAGGCACTACTGTATGCTTAATGAAAGAAAACAAATGCAATCTACACTTTACGGGTGTCAAGGCAGGCTGTGCTGATTAGCTCATCACTAATGCATCTCCATATATTGATAATAGCAATACAGGTAATGAAAAACGAAAATAACGCATGTTTTTATTAAACCCAAGGTCATTGTTAATCATTGGCTAATTATATACATCCCACGAACTTTGTAACACAAGTTTGGAACGAAAAATAGTCCAATGGGTACACCGAATGGTATCGATCCTAGACCGACCGCACATCAGGCGAGCGCTTTATCACTGGACAACATTCCGCCTCTATCTTAAAAAGTTTATTTTGCTCAACAACACCACTAGATCACATTGATTTATTAATCTTCGCCTATTGGATGTCAAATATTTTTTTCCATAGTAGCAAGGGATCTTTTATATGCACAATCCCACAGACAGGATAGCACATACCACAACCTTTGATATACCAGTCGTCGTGCTTTGGCTGGAACGAGAAATAGTCTAATGGGCCCACCGATGAGGATCGATCTTAAACCGACCGTGCATTAAACCAGCGCTTTATCACTAGGTTACACCCCGCCTCTGTCTTGGTAGATAAAATATGTTAGTGTACATTTGAATACTGTAGGTATCTTTTTTTAAACATTGCACCCTCTCCCTTGAAATACCTGCACCCGCCTCTTTAATTGTCGTCACCGTGGAGTAGCCAATCTGATGTCTTTAAATGGATATCACATGTATGTTGGAAGTTGCCTTGTGATACCAAAACATATCTTACACGGTATTCTCCAACAGTGTGTACTGTATAAGAAGCTTAGTTTAAACAGCAAGCGTTAGCTAAAATTGAACACATATTTTTCTCTCATGATTTAAAGCTACGTAGTCATAAATGGATTTTATACCAAAGTATCAATAACATGTAGGATATGATGACTACTTTATTGATTGAAGGATATTAAAGGCTTACTCCTGTATTGATTGAAAGATATTTATTTGCATATAGTGTAAAAAGGATTGGGCACAAGCTGTTCAACTTAGATGGCCGTCTCCTAATTACAGGGGGCGAGACGTAGCCCAGTGGTAAAGCGTTCGCTTGATGCGCGGTCGGTCTAGGATCGATCCCCGTCAGTGGACCCATTTGGCTATTTCTCGTTCCAGCCAGTGCTCCACAACTGGTGTAACAAAGGCCGTGGTATGTACTATCCTGTCTGTGGGATGATACATACATAAAAGATCCCTTGCTGCTAATCGAAAAGAGTAGCCCATGAAGTGGCGACAGCGAGTTTCCTCTCTCAATATCTGTGTGGTCCTTAACCATATGTCTGACGCCATATAATCGTAAATAAAATGCGTTGAGTGCGTCGTTAAATAAAACATTCCCTTCCTTCCTAATTACAGTAACAATATCAGCGACTGCAGCTATTATGAAGAATATAGACATTCAAACCAAGTAAACAAAGAAAAGAAAAACAAAACAGTTAATAATGTGAATGAAAATGAAAGAGGAAAGAGAACAAAGGAAATGATAGTATTCCTTATTCCTGCTCAGAAGGCCCCAGGGTCTTGACATTGATAAAACCGGCCTCGGTGGCGTCGTGGTTAGGCCATCGGTCTACAGGCTGGTAGGTACTGGGTTCGGATCCCAGTCAAGGCATGGGATTTTTATCGACTCCAAACCCTGAGTGAGTGCTCCGCAAGGCTCAATGAATAGGTGGATGAATAAAATGGTTTTTACGACAAGTTAAATGTGTATGTTACATTTTTAAAGCAAAATATTGTTGAATTATTTAACAGATCAATCCCAATCATCGTACAACACCGCTTATAAATCTGCTTTTCTATCAGGTTTAAAAAACACACCCCAAAACGAACAACAAAACCCAAACAAAATAAGAATTAAAAAAAGGGTGGGGGTTACCACAAAAACAAGAACAAAACACAAAATACAAACAACAATTTATTTTTAATTACTCCCCACCCCCTAAAAAAAGAAGAAGTCGTGGACCAGAAAGCAATGGGATAGCAAATATGGTAGGCATATACCACCCCCAGCTCTCTACATGGACGGCCCTGTGTAATAATGGTAGGTCAAATTAAAATGATTTGTCGGCTATTTTTAATACGATGACGGCTACGGTCTTATGTCGCCTGGGACGATTGCTCTCTAGGGCGGTCCCAATACTAAACTAAGGGGAGGGGGGCAATAGAAAATACCCAGTGCACAACTTTAAAGGGGTTTTCTCCAAGTAAAAGGCAACGAAAAACTAACAGGACACTTTTTGTATTTTGTTGTATGTGTGTGTGTGTGGGGTGGGGGGGTGGGGGGATAACTGTTCACTGACTCCCCCCCCCCCCACTAGATATGGCCCTGCGCAGTGGCAGATTCAGGAAATATATTGCGGGAGGAGGGTGGGGGGTAACTAACGGGAAAATGACACATGGACCAACTCTTCAAAAAGACATCCCAACTGGGAGAAATTCTTTTTAAAAGAGAAATAACAGAGCACTTGAATATTTTTAGTGGGGCGCGTCCCCTGGCCCCACTTAGATCCGCCTCCGCTACACAATAGCTGCTCGACGTGTTAAGAAGATGAGAGATTAATAGATTCATAAGCCTGTGGTGCATCAACACAAAAAAGTCCAATACAAAAACACGACAAGATGATAGCCAAGCATGGCCGCAGTCCACCTGAATATGGTGAAAGAATAACGTTTAAATATGTATTAGAGTGAAATCCGTAAACAAAGAACAAGTCGGGAAGTCTAGATGTACACATAACAGACGGGATGCGCTTCAGAAGCCAAACCTTGAACCCCTGGCATGGCATAGTAGGGTCAAAATATGAAATAAATGGGCAAACCCAAAAGAAATTCCTAGAAAACGTTTTATGGTGTTTTTCTGTAGTATTTGGTCCAGAGAACAACATACCGAAAGTAGGCCAAAATAGGACTATCACAAAGGGTCTAAATTTGACGTCAAAACAAGATGGCCGCCTCTGTTAAAAAGTGCCTTATATCTGCTCATATTCTATCAATATTCTATCAATGTAGCTGTTTTTACCCATTTATGTGTGGAAATAAACTCTTCAAACCAGTATATCAATGAATTCATCATTCTATAGTATTGCCCAATGCACCCAAGTGACGTCATGACGTCATCAATGATGTGGAAAATTAAAGATTGTTATTAAATTGTGTGTAGGAAACTCCAGTCATGCCAGTAAAATAGTAAGCAAGTGCGTGCATTAGCATCTTTTCCCCCAGGTGAGGCAGTCCATAAGTGTAGTGCTGCCATCTACAAATATCTCTTCTCCAGAATAAGACAAAAGATTCCAATTAGATTCACATTTCACCAGATTTTACCTAAGGTCGACGACAGTCACTTTTCGCACCCTTGTTTTGGCTTTGTACACAGTAAATAAAACATATCCAACGATAATTTTTTGATATGATATATTTGAGTGAGTATCCCAAAGCCACAGACCTGAAATTGGAGTCCACTCTTGAGTATGTTCCCCAGAGCTTGCGTTACATGCTTCAGAATCTTCTTGTCAGAAAGGACACCCGGAGGAAAGAAGCAAGTATAGGCTACTCAATCATTCCAGCAGTTAGTCCAAGGACAGTTATATCCCCTCTACAGCTGGGACTTGTATCACAAATGCACCACAACTTTCGATGTAGATTCCTTATAGACAGTCTTTCTGCAATGGGTTATTGCGCATCATATTCCGAAGTACATCGATTTGAAGAAAATACTGCGTCTTCAGTTGCTGCAGATATTTTAGTGTTTCAAAAAGTCATCAAGTGTGATTCTGTCTTGCGTACCTGTTCAAAGATTGTTTGTGCTCCAAACTCAGATCAAGTTACTGTAGAAAGTGCTGGGTATAAGGCAATGGTGTCTTTGTTTAACGGGACAAAGTCTGAATCTCTAGTATCAGTGTGGTACAGTTACCTCTGCAAAAAGGTGGCGACAGCAAAGACATTCGTAACACCAGAGCGATTGCCCCCCACAACCTCAGCTACAAAATATCACGCACGATGAAGCTACCTTCAAGTCATGCAATGGATGGGCCACAGTGACAACTTGGACCTTGCAAAATGGGGCTGGGATATTCAAGAGGGCAATTTCACACCAATAATGATGGACAATAACCCTGCTCCTGACATCTTGCTAAAAATGATTCACTGCAACTGCTCGGCTGGATGCAACACGCTTAGATGTAGTTGTATGAGTGCACTGGGGCTTGTGGACCTTGCCAGGATGGCAATTGTGAAAATATAAAACATGTACCCATTTTAGATGAAAATGAGGACTGATAATATTTTTACTAGTTTGTGAAGTAGCAAGTAATGGTTCCCCACCTGGAATGACATCCTGGGTACCAACTAATTAAGAAAATGTGAAAATTGGTTTTATATGCGACTGTGTGTTAAAAGAGTGTGTTTGTGGCATCATCATCTTGGCGTCATCAGTGATTTGATGATGCCATCTCACACAGATATACAGGACAAAAACTATTTCAGTTTAATTTCATGTGAATCTCAGTTTCATAAATTGGAATTTACCATCAGATTACAAGAAATTAGGTCATGTCATCATGTCATGACGTCATGACATAACTTAGAGACACTTCTGTCAACTGCAGGACTTTTAAGGTAATAAGCTTTATGAATAATTTTCACTTTTAAAGTGGTCTAGTACTGCTTGTTTCAAAAGATATGTGAAGATATGAGGATTTTTGGTCAAATGGCGGCCATTTTGTTTGACGTCATATTTAGACCCTTTGCGGTTCTCATATTTTGGCCTACTTTTGATATGCTGTTCTCTGGACACAATATTACTAAAAAAACACCATAAAACGTTTTCTAGGAAAAACATTTGGCTTAAGCTAGGATTCCATAGACACGACAAACTTATCCGTCAGACTTACGCGTTATGCGTAAAAAAATCTAAACCGTTGAAATAGATATGTATGATTCCATAGGTCCGGTGACTTACGCGTTTTCTTATGCGTTAGCTTATCCGACAAGTCCGATCGCACCTTGTAGCGATTCCAGTCTGATAAGCTCACAAATCGTGCGCATACGTCATCAAAGTGACGTCATCTGATGGGAAAGAAACAAATTTTCGCGGTAAAATATTTTCTTCATTCATTCGTTTTCGTGGTGGAAAAAAAATGCCAAAATGCAAATCTTCAACTGCAGATGTTGAGAAATTGATAGAATTGGTCCGTGAGAACAAAATTCTATATGATGCCCAAAATTGTTCGCCATCTAATTGCAATTCCATAACCAGGTGATGGTATGCACCCTGATGAACTCTGTTTTTTTAACAAACTGTGGATCCACCAGCGGTGTTTTCTTCTTTTCTTTTTCAGTTGCAATAATTTGTATGCGGTGGCAATAACGATCAACGATTGCTCGAGACATAAATATCTCTCCGTTTGCAACTTTGATAAATTTGGAGCCATGTTCAACAAATGGCGCGAAATAACTAAAAAAAACGTTTATATTTTCGTATGTATGGAATCTTACAAGACGCATACGTGTAAGCTTGTCGTGTAAGCTTGACGCGTAAGCTCGCCGCGATCGTGACTATGGAATCCTAGCTTTAGTCTGCATAATGATCCTACTAGCAGTCAAGTGTTGGCTTCCAACAAGGGTCATTGCAATCGTTTATTTTAGCGGCGGACATCACCCTGTTAATAGGTACGAATAAGGTGGTCACAGACTGCAATAGCGTCCCCTTTACAAAACAGATTGCGCCTTCAGATAACACCCGCAAATATCTACGAAATAATCCAGGGCCGTACTTAGAGACTAACACCGGGGGGGGGGGGGGGGGGGGGGGGGGGGACACGTGGTCAGTTATCCCAAGAAAATTTGAAAAGTTGGGTGTGGGTGTGGGTAAATTTTAGCATACTTCCAGCAGAGAACTGTTAAAGCACGCCTGTCGTGGGCACAACTGACTTTGCCAGAGAGTTATGTCCATGACAGAGACGTTTTTACGTTTAAAGTGCCATTTTTTGTTTAGCTGGAGAAGAATACTATATATCACCGTCTTCAAGTTCCAGTTCACATGGTTTAGTGTATTCATTTAGAGCAAGCTGTTGTAGCGAACGCCTGTCATGGGCGCAAGTTCTGACCAGTCCCAACCAGTGCCCCACGACTGGTATAGCAAACGCCGTGCTATTTGCTATGCCCTCTGTGAGAATGTGCATATAAAAGATCTCTTGCTGGTAGTGAAAAAATATAACGGGTTTCCTCTGACTATATGTTAGAATGGCCAAATCATTTTCATTTCATTTCAACTTTATTTCCGTGCTTATATCCAATTAAGGTTCAAGCACGCTGTCCTGGGCACACACCTCAGCTATCTGGGCTGTCTGTCAAGAACAGTGGGTTAGTTGTTAGTAGTTAGTGAGAGAGAAGAGTGTGTAGTGGTCTTACACCTACCCAATGAGTCGTTAAAACTCGCTCTGGAAATGAGCCGGTACCGGGCTGCGAACCATGTACCTACCAGCCTTATGTCCGATGGTTTAACCACGACACCACCGCGCAAGGCCGGTTCTTGGCCAAATCAATGTGTTCTAATGGTGTCGTTAAACAATACGAACTTTTAACTGGAAATCTCAGTTTGACTGCCACCCAATCATGTGCCCCTAATCTGTACCATCATTATGTATAAAGCTGTGCCAGGGTCACCTGTTTTATGAAACAAACAATAGTCTATTGTTGTGAATACAAAGTACTGCACCTGCTTTGATACAAATCACATAATACTGTAGTAATTATTTAACAGGTGTACCTGTGAAGCCATCACTGACCAAAGTGTTTATTCCCAGTCATAATTAAATGAAATAAATATTCTAAGTTCACCTGTGTCAGGTGTGCTTGAATTACAGGTGCTAAAAATAGACACGAACTGTACTGTCTAAATGTTTAGTTAAACGTATTGGAATGCATGTGGATATTTAAAGTACTTTATTTTAAAATTCCAACGGTTGTTCCCGGATGTTTATTCTCGTCAAGGATAACTGCTTGCAAAACTAGTTTTTAAAGTCCACAGGAGAAAAAAAATAAAGAAAAAAGAAATGAATAAAAAAGAAATAGAAAGTAGAAAAAAGTTAAATATTTAAATTTTGTGAACGTTATTTGAAAATGAAAGTACATATTCCTGTTGAGGCCCGTAGGAACCAGGAAGGGGGTGTCCCCACTAGACAACTATTACGCCCCCCCCCCCCCCCAAAAAAAAACAACAAAAAAAACCTAGTTTGTGCCCCAACATTATTGATTGTCCCCACCCCACTTCAAATATCAGTCCAATAGACCACTACATCCTCCTCCCTCCCTGCCTCCCCCCCCCCTCTCTCTCTCTCTCTCTCTCTCTCTCTCTCTCTCTCTCTCTCTCTCTCTCTCTCTCTCTCTCTCTCTCTCTCACTCACCACTAACGACTAACGACTAACCCACTGTCCTTGACAGACAGCCCAGATATCTGAGGTGTGTATGTGCCCAGGACAGCGTGCTTGAACCTCAATTGGAAATAAGTACGGAAATAAGCTTAAATGAATTACTGAGAGAGAAGAGGGTGCAGAGTTCTTACACCTACAATTGAGCCGTTAAAACTCGAGCCGGTACCGGGCTACGAACTCTGTGCCTACCGACGTTATGTCCGACGGCTTAACCACGACATCACCGAGGCCGGTGGGAGGGGAAGGTTTGTAAAATATCTTTATTTGTTATCAGATGTTATCGGGCAGTGGTAAACAGAAAATTTAAGAAAATAATACACAGGCGTTTGTTTTGTAAAATGAACCCGAACCGCCTCTGTGTGATTTTTGAAATCGAACCTTGAGATATAAGTATACTAAGTGGCACTTTACCGGGTCAGAGCTGGAAGTGCGCTTATTTTGAATTGGTGCATGAGACAAGGCCTCGCCTGTCATTGTTGATACATGTGTGACAGGACTCGTTGTTGTGACATGTTGCATCATCTGTACAATAAAATTATGTTACGTAATTCGTAACACGTGTATGTAGTATCGAGGTACCTGCTTTGAAACATGTGCGGGGTTCTCCTAATTATTGAGGATGACAATGTTTGAGTTGAACTAGAGTTCAACTTATTTTCGTGCTTATATCCAACACTGGCGTAGACAAATTGGTGGGTGGGGGGGGGGGGGGGGGGGGAGAGGGGCATTTTGTTGCAGCAGCGATGGTTTTTATATATTTATACATGTATATACATGTGTATATATATATGTGTGTGTGTGTGCGCGCGCCCACCCACCCCACCCCCCATTTTGGCATCTACCTACGCCCGTGTGCAATTGAGGTTCAAGCGCGCTGTCTTTGGCACACACCTCAGCTGTGTGGGTTGTCTGTCCAGGACAGAGAGTTACTTGTTAGTTGGTTAGTGAGAGAGAAGTCGGTATGGTGTTCTTACACCAACCCACTGAGTCGTTAAAACTCGCTCTGGGTGAAAGCTGGTACCGGGCTGCGAACCCAGTACCTACCAGCCTTATGTCCGGTTGTTAAAGACGCTCCCCGTTATCCCTGAAAACAAGTAGCTTAGTCCCCTATTTCTTATGATTTACTTTAGTGGTGAGAGGATGTAGTATTTATAGCCATGGTGTGTATACATTGATTAAAGTCGCACACCTTAGTTTCAACCCGTGAAAATGGAATAAAGTTTAGGTAATCTACAAACCTGTAACACATTTGGATGCAAGCGTACGAGACGGGGTGGGGGACGCAAATACAGGGGCAGGGGGAACACATAATATTATGTTACTATTGTCGTCTATGGGAACTGATTTGGTGGTATAAACCCTACAGTTACACAATACGCAGGTCGGGTCG